>NC_133315.1:1691302-1719627 GCF_012295235.1 Primulina huaijiensis
ATATATATATATACAGCTGCAAGAAAACTTTCCAACAACTGAAGAAAGAATACGCCACTCTCAAGAAGAAACTAGAAGTTTATTTTCAGGTAAATCCCTTTCTTTTCTCCTTATTTTAGAGTTCCCACATACATAATACGCTCATACAAAAGGATAAGCCCACAAACTCTCTTTACAAAAATATTCAGATTTCATATCATTCATATACAAAAAAGAGTTTTCTGTTCGACTAAGTTTTTAAAGTTTGATTTTGGTACACTAACTTTTAATTTCCTGTATGACATCGGAAAATGCTGATGTGATATCGAAAAATGCTGGTTTGAGATCGAAATTTAATGACTTGTCAGATGTCACGTTGACAATTTCTTGAAATATAAAATTTAAACCTCCCCACAAAATACACCATGAATATCGTACCCTATGGACAAAGTTCAGTTATTCATCTATTCGCAAGGCATTGATTTAAAGCTTATTAACGTGTTATCGTTTTGATTCTATGTGTGCGCAGTTTGCAAGACAAGTTGGACCTGTTGAGAAAGCATGTCGCTCAAAGTAATGAGGAATCAATGCAAATTTTTTGCATAAATATTGTAAATCGCTCGTTTCATTACGCATTTACGCGTCGATTTTAATGAAAAGGGAAAAAAAATAAAGAGAATGGTGTGTAATGTTTTGGGCACACGAAGCCTAAGTAGTAATGGAGTATGTATGGAAGGGAGCAATGCATGGTTTAGGTAAATTTTTAAGCACTATTTGAGAGGAGATAGTTTGTTGAAATTCTTGCTTTTAATTTACTCTGTAATTTATATCAATATTTTTTTTTACAATCGATTAATATTCATGACAAAAAAATAAAATAATAACATTAACTTAAATGAACTCAAATTCGGGTTTAGGGAAACAAATGATTTTCTTGGTAAAATTTTAATTTTAAATAACTTATAAGGTTAAGTTTTATTTTATTAATTGTATGCGAAATAAATTGTGTGTTTATAGACATCCACAATCAATGACGTCGCAATTATAAAAATAAAGAATATATGTAATTAATCTATTTATGAAAACTTTTTTTTTTGAAATAGATGCATATATAGATATACTTCCAAATAACCTATGTCTACAAAATATACATAAATTTTTTTTTTTAAAGAAAAAATCTGATATAGTATCCAACTAGGTCGATAGTTTAACGTGATAGTGTCGAATATGACGTGCGGCTTTCTATGGTTCTAAGGTTGTATTACTTCAAGTGATAGTTTTATATAGACAAATTATATTATGATTATTAAAATGTGAAATAAATCAATCAAGTCAGACAGCATATGGATGAGCAATTCGATAATTTCAAGACTCAAGTAATCAAGAATTTTTCTGCTATTGAATCCCAGTTTCGCCTAACCAAGGGTGATCAGACTCAAATCAAAAGTCAAATCGTTGCCATGAACACTGAACTTTCAACTCAGATATCTCAAAGTCAACATAATCTGGAGACTTAAATGAAAGCTCAACTTACTCAAGTCAGACATCATATGGATGAGCGGTTCGACACTATCAGCATCCATTTGCAAGAAATTATCGAGTATATACAATGTGGTGATGCCAAAAAGAGGGAAATGCTGGTGGACTACAAAAAATAGAACAACAAAAATGTCGAGCTGAGAGAGAAAAATATGAAGAGTCTAAGAGATTAGATGAGAAGAAAAAGAATGAAGATGATGGCAGAAGAAGAAAAGGTGGCAGCGGTGGAGGTGGAAATCACAGGAGAGAGATAGGTTATTCTATTTTTTGTGTAGGTGTATTAAGATTAATTTGTATTCTTGCAGTTGTACAAACAACAATTCATTTTCTCAATAAAAGACATTATCTTCTATACACCTCTTATATTGCTTACTGTAACTTTTTATACGAATTTGCAGCCTGGTTTTGTTATAAACCAAAAGGGGAAAATTGTTAGAATATTTCTATTACCATAATTTTGGTGATTGAAAAAATAACAACATCGAGCTGTTTCATGTTAAGCTTCTCTTATATGGATCAGTTAAGCCGTTCAGATAAGAGCATTAGAAGATCAAGTTGTTTCGGTAAGAATTTATGAAATCTAGCTGCAAGATACCATCTGTCAAACTAATCATCAATACACATGTTCAAACCGTTGAAGATCCAACCGCACTGTCACTGGTTAGAAAAGAGTTATTTTATATAGGATACTGAAGTCAAGCCATATTCAAATGTCTACCCTATATAAAATGATGTCACAGTATCCTACCAACTCTCCAATGACAAAAAGTTACATATTTCGAACATGGTGTGCCAGCTTTATGAAAAGCAAGAGCTTAAAGTTGCAAATGTGAAGACCGTGCAACAATATGGAAGGAAGAAATGAAGGGCACAAATCTGGGAGGAGATTCATTCAACCGATTACCTTGCAACTTAAGGAAAACCAAAAATCACTCCATTGCAGCGTGAGTCTCGGACGTGTAACTTGAACAGAGAAGAGGCCACATTCAACTTGGAAGAGAAGAACGTAACCACCCTTTGACTAAGCAATTGTCAATAGTAACGGAGTGATATAAGACTTACCTTGTAGCTAATCATCCAAGCCCTTATATAAGAAGAATATAAGTGGTAGTAATTCCACCTTACACATTGCAAACTCTCTCCCCGTAACTACTGAAATTTGAAAGTATAGCTGCTGGAAACAGATTTCTTGACCTAATTTCCTAGCCAAATTCGAAGCATTATGGTAGTGTTTCGAAGTCCAGTTGCTGCCATTGTTAATACACCTGTATCGGCCGAGTTCCTGCTCATCCTTTCGAGCCCAGTTGCTGCCCGAAGTTGGTCCAGAAATAGCCGAGGAGCTTGATTAAACAAGCTATCCAAAATCCCGAGAATTTTCGCAACGGTTCGAAACAAATTGCTACCCATTTCTCAGACCACGATCCTGTCCATTTCGAAGGTGATAGCAGCCTGTTTCGGTCAAGATCGAGGCATTACAGTAGCCTAATTCGAAACCTTGTCGCAACCTTGTCCGAGCGGAATTATTTTGGCGCACCTTCTAACATTTCAATCCCAACGAAAATAGTAAGTGTGTTTTCTCCTTTGTTTTCTTTTGTTTTTGATATTATTAAATAGAATTGCACACTTATATTTATTTAAGTGGCCCTTGATATTTATACTCTTTTAATAAATATGGTCCACTTATTTGATTATTTCTAAAGTGGACTTTTGAATATATAAATTATTATATAAAGGATTTGGCTCACTTATTTTCTCCTTAAGTGAGCATGATATATTTCGGAAATAAATTAAATATGACTTTGAAAATTCGATCGGCATGATATATTCGTTTCCGTTTGGTATAAAATCCCCTGAATTATTCGTGGTTGATATAAGTTATAATATTTGAAAGCATGTTGAATTATTTGAAATGCACTGTAATGATTTGATTTAGAAATGGTAAAGGAAATTCCGAACTTTTTAAGCACTATTTGAGAGGAGATAGTTTGTTGAAATTCTTGCTTTTAATTTACTCTGTAATTTATATCAGTATTATTTTTTTTACAATCGATTAATATTCCTGTCAAAAAAATAAAATAATAACATTAATTTAAATGAACTCAAATTCGGGTTTAGGGAAACAAATGATTTTCTTGGTAAAATTTTAATTTTAACTAACTTATAAGGTTATGTTTTATTTTATTAATTGTAAATAAATTGTGTGTTTATAGACATGCACAATCAAAGACGTCGCAATTATAAAAATAAAAAATATATGTAATTAATATATGACAAAAATTGTGTGAGACAGTCTCACGGGTCGTATTTTGTGAGACAGATCTCTTATTTGGGTCATCCATGAAAAAATATTACTTTTATGCTAAGAGTATTATTTTTTATTGTGAATATAGTTAGGATTGACCCGTCTCACAAATAAAGATTCGTGAGACCGTCTCACAAGATACATACTCTTAATCTATTTATGAAAACCTTTTTTTTGAAATAGATGCATATATAGAGATACTTCCAAATAACCTAAGTCTACAAAATATATTGAGAATTTTTTAAAAAAAACTAGGTCGATGGTTTACCGATAGTGTCGAATAAGTCGTGCGGCTTTCTATGGTTCTAAGGTTGTATTACTTCAAGTGATAGTTTTATATAGACAAATTATATTATGATTATTAAAATGTGAAATATTGACGGATAAATAATAACGTATTTAGTTTGATTAATTAATATTGAGATTAAAATTATGAGTTATTAACAAATTAAATATTTACCTTCAATAATTAAAAATAATATGAAAGCTTTTGTATGTAGTAAATTGTGATTTTGGCAGAAATCAATTATTTGTTCGGTGTTTTTTTGCAAATTGTATTTCACAGTTCTACTATTATAATGTTATCATTTTTTAGTTGATAAATAATATTATGATAAGAATTATGAGCACGTAAAAAACACCGAATCATAACCTAGGAAAATTATTTATTGATGCTTTAATTTTTTGTTTTTTTGAATGGTGGTTTTCTCATGTATTATTTTTGTTTTAGAATATTTCAAGTACCCTTAAATTTGGATAATTAACAAATAACAACATTAAGTTGTTCAGATCTAGCTAGCCGTTTTTAAATGTATTTCATGAGGTTTCGCACCACTGAACCAGATCAAGCCGTTCAGACAGGGCCTAAGAAGATTAAGCCGTTCGAGTTAAGAAGTCAAGACACAGAAGTATCTGAACTTAAGCTGCAAAGTTATCATTTGTCAAAACTGAACGGCAGCACAAAGTATTCAAATCGTTGAAAATAAAGTCGCACTGCCACCGGTTAGAAACTGATCTGCCCATCATTGATCCAAAGGCCAAATGAAAAGAAATCATTGTGGTCATGCCAAAGCTGCCAAATGTTCAAGCCACTATAAACCTCACAATGGAGCGAGTGAATCAAAGCGCTAAAGAGAAAATGGCGAAATTTGACCATTGGGTGGACTTCCGGACTGATGTTCACTTCGAAGTGATCAGGAAGGATAAAAAGGTGAAGGAAGTTGCAGTACCTGGAACAAAAAATGTTGAAATGGGCAGAAACAAATGTCATCTCAGAAGCTCTCCACTGACGAGACTTCATTGAGCTAGAGTTGAAAGAAAGTATCATTCAATACTTGGTTCAACAGAAGAGAGACAATTTTGTTTCCACTTGCCAATCACCAAAAATGTTGTAGAGGTAATAAACCCAGTTGGAAGTTGATGTTTTCTCCCTATCAACGAGACTTAAAGTAATGAGATAAGATCTAGATCGAGCTTCTAACTGCTGAGGGCAAAACAATTGAAGCCAATCTTTGACTTAGGAAAGAGTCAAAATGGGAACCCGTCCAAAATTTTCAAGATGAAGCTCCTCAAGTTCAAGATGTTGTTGAAATTCTTATGATTAATAAAGAGGTTAAGATACCCTCTCCTGTGGAAGAACTCCCTCAAATTCCAACTACTGTGGAATTTTTATTCAGACTGGTTGTCTAGAGGACAAGTCTAAACCATTGAACGAAGAAGACACATCCTCACCTCCACAGAAAGCACAATTTGAAAATCTCCCAGAGATTCCTCTAATATATGTGGATGAAGTTGTGAAGTCTCTCACGTGGTTTGACTTCGATCAAAGCAAGACGAACCCCTTTTCTACTATGATAGAAGATTTTACTGTTCAGAAAGGGGAAAATTACTTCGACGAAAATCTGAACTTAGAATCACCACAAACCACTCCAACTGATGCTTGTTGTTTTACCAAAGGCTATAGCTGGTGGTAATGGTGCAACTCAAATATTTTAAACTGCACAGCAGCTCAAGCACCACGGTTCGATCGCTCTACCAAGCATGGACAATTATTGCACCCAACAAATAATTTTTCTGCTATTGAATCCCAGTTTCGCCTGACCAAGGGTGATTAGACTCAAATCAAAAGTCAAATCGTTGCCATGAACACTGAACTTTCAACTCAGATATCTCAAAGTCAACATAATCTGGAGACTTAAATGAAAGCTCAACTTACTCAAGTCAGACATCATATGGATGAGCGGTTCGACACTATCAGCATCCATTTGCAAGAAATTATCGAGTATATGCAATGTGGTGATGCAAAAAAGAGGGAAACACTGGTGGACTACAAAAAATAGAAGAACAAAAATGTCGAGCTGAGAGAGAAAAATATGAAGAGTCTAAGAGATTAGAGGAGAAGAGAAAGAAGGAAGATGATGGCAGAAGAAGAAAAGGTGGCAGCGGTGGAGGTGGAAATCACATGAGATAGATAGGTTATTCTATTTTTTGTGTAGGTGTATTAAGATTAATTTTTATTCTTGCAGTTGTACAAACAACAATTCATTTTCTCAATAAAAGACATTATCTTCTATACACCTCCTATATTGCTTATTGTAACTTTTTATACGAATTTGCAGCCTGGTTTTGTTATAAATCAAAAGTGAAAAATTGTTAGAATATTTCTATTATCATAATTTTGGTGATTGAAAAAATAACAACATCGAGCTGTTTCATGTCAAGCTTCTCTTATATTGTATTTTCAGGTTTTCAGACTGCTGGATCAGTTAAGCCGTTCAGATATGTGCATTAGAAGATCAAGTTGTTTCGGTAAGAATTTATTAAATCTAGCTGCAATATACCATCTCTCAAACTAATCATCAATACACATGTTCAAACCGTTGAAGATCCAACCGCACTATCACTGGTTAGAAAAGAGTTATTTTATATAGGGTACTGAAGTCAAGCCATTCCAATGTCTACCCTATATAAAATGATGTCACAGTATCCTACCAACTCTCGAATGACAGAAAGTTACCTATTTCGGACATGGTGTGCTAGCTTTATGAAAAGCAAGAGCTTAAAGTTGCAAAAGGAAAAAGAACATTAAATTAGAATTTAATGATATGTAAGACGAATGAAAACGAGATGTTCATTTTTTCAGGTGATAGTATATATAGATGATCATTGAAAAGAAAATATGACTCTTAGAGTTTTTTTTAACTATAATATGCATAACTTTGAAGAGAAGATGATGGACTAAATCCAACAATGAATTTATCTTAAGCCTGAATATTTCAAGATCTTCGAGCATGGCCGATCTTTCGATCACAAGCTGCTCGCTTAGCACCCTCGGATCAGTTTATATCAGATCATCAAATATTATTTTGTTTTACACCAACAACTCAAGCTGTCAAACCTATCGTTGGGCTTTTGTATTATTTTCTAGTGAACCGAGGGTTCTTAAATATCCAGATTTGCAAAGTTATCAATTAGAGTTTCAGTCTAGGCAGTGATAAGTATTGACTGAAGTGGATTACTTCAATATGTTGTAAAACCAAAATCTTTGAATAGAATTCTTTCTAAGTGGAAGAATATGTGGCATATGAGTTTTATCTCCGAGCATCCATAAAATACTTGTATTTTACTAAGCACTTTACATTCTTGCAAATCTTATTTCAAGCTGTTTCTTATTAAATTGTCAAATATAGTGCATCACTAGTCAAACCAAACCGTTCTGCAGTTACTCACTTTTAGTGGTCCGGAAATTCTACCTGTTCAAAAATATTTTTAACAGCTTAAAAAATGTTAAGAACGGTTCAAAGTTTAGAAAATTTTAAAAAAGTTAGTTCACCATCTTTCCAAATTATAATCAAATCTCATTGTTTTCTACTTTAATTATGAATCAGATTGATTTATATCATAAAAATAAATTAGTTCATCTCACAAAAGACCTATTCATTTTGAAAAAATGTCACTGTATTTAATGCGGATTTCATAATTTTTTTTTTCCATTTGCAGTGTAAAATTGGGAAACTTTGACCTGTTTTGGTGAAACTTCATTCAAAAAATTTGGTAAACGTATTTGTTCATTTTTATAGTTTACATTCACACGTCCACAAAAGTGGAAAATTCACATAATATCATTTGTAACAAGTTATAATTCTAAATCGTAGCACCACACACACACACACACACACAACTGTATCAATTTGCTTTTGTTTTTTTGTTTTTTTTTTTTTTTTTTTTTGTAATACCATATATTATTGGGAAAAAAAAAAAGCAAATTGATACACTTTGTTAAATTACATAATTCAAAATAATATGAGACCCAAAACGTAATCTAAATATACATTCAGAGTCATCCTAAGTGACATATGCATTTAATATCAAATTCACATTGATTGCCTAAAACATCATATTGCAAACTTTACATCTCCTTTTCTTGAAATTCACATTGATTGCCTAAAACATCATATTGCAAACATTACATCTCCTTTTCTTGTTCAAGCCAGGTAAAACTGAAGTTGTCATAAGATCTGCTGTATTATACAAAAAATACATATTAAAGTATAATTAAAACTAGTAAAAGATGAACACGCGTTGAATGTGTTATTATTATTTTTAATTTGATCAAATAATACTAAATAATTAATATGAAATTATTTTCAATTTAGAATAGTTGTTCGATTTAAAAGTGAAGTTTTATTTAGATTTTTTTCTATGTAAAATATGAAGTGACTTGAAGAAGTTTTTAGTAGGGTAAGAAAGATAATTATATAATTAAATATTTTGGTGTCCTCTAAGATAGTTACTCTAAAGATATCACGTTTAATAATATAGTATAAATGCATGAAATTTGAAAAAAGAAAAAGTAAAAACTCATTCATACTAGAGAGAATGAGCGTAAACCACTTATGATAATGATGGGGAGGGTTAGCCACGGTTTACAAAATTTCGTCGCAAAATCCCATCCCAAAAATTCGAATTACACGGACTCCACCCATTAATTTTGTCACTAAACAGCGACAAAAGTTATGGTAAAATAGTCGCAATACTTGTTATTCTCTCGACGCTCCGATCCTTAGGACGATTTACGAAAAACTTTCACAATAAATAACGACGATTTCATGAAACCATAGTAGCAGTAGCGATGTTTCAGTATATCGTCGCTAATTGCGACGATTATGTAAAACCGTTGTTATAAATATCGACGATTTCATAGTCAATCGTCACTATTTTACAACGATTTCATAAAAACATGGTAATTTGCCAAATATATTATTAAATTCATGGATAATTACGAATTAGCGATGGTTTTTCCTTAAATGTCACAAAAATTAACGACTTTTTTTATAAACGGTTGCAATAGCCTGCGTTTTTTGTAGTGAGAATTTATTGTATGCTCTTATTAACTCTCTTAATATTAAGATGTGAAATACGGTACTTAAATCACAATATCCAAAAATTCTAATTACCGGAAGAGTTTATAGTCCAAATCTATTTGTTATGTTCCATAATTCCAATTTTGGATAAGATTTGACAATTAGAAAATATTTTCCCTGTTGCTTAATTATCCACTATTTTATATGTATTAAAATGTTCTCATTCTATCAAATATCGTGTAAGTAAATGGAAAGCACATACATATGAAACTCATCTTGAATAATTTGTTAGTCCTAATTTGTATATTTACCATCATGATAATTTTATTGGGAACATTTTTGTGGTCTCTAATCAAACTGTTAGATTTTCTCAAAATCATGTTACTAAAGGTGAATGAACTTGTTAAAAAAATATACGGAAAAAGATTGAACATTACCTCCCGCCATGAAATAATTTATAGATATTAATGTTTTATAATTATCAACTGATTTGAAGTCTTCTAAGTACTCCAATCCTTATGCATGTGAAGTACTGTTTTTTATATGAGATGTGTGCTTTCAGACTTCAAATTCCAATATTTATAATAGACAATCTGATGCCATAAGTGAGCAGATTAGGAGCACGAGAGTAAAAAAAACAGAGAGATGCAAATTCATATATTCAAAGGTTTAAAGTTGAGACTACGTCTTACAAGTTTGCAATCATTTACATGTGTTTCTTTCTTACTCTCCACGTCAAGTTTCCACATTCGATAAACAAATTAGCGTACGCATCGATAAAAACAATAAGATACATTATTCGATGCTTATGATTTATCAATTATATGTCAGAAAGATCTCAACCACAATAACATTTGCGTCAAAATTATCAATATTATTATGATAACATCGACATTATTAACTTGCAACAATATAAATCATCCGTCGAAAAAAATGAATAGTCAAATAATTGAATACAATCCTAGACCGGTCTCAAATTTTCCAACATTTATCATGCATTTTAGTTCACATTTCAAGTGAAAAATTATCCAACAATAACTTTGTAGTGTCTGAGTGTGTGTGTCTATATATATATATATATATCATAGTATTTTCCTGCAAGGTCAGAGAGCCGTCATTCACCGCCGTCACAAAATCACTGTTTACTACAAATACCATTTTTCCCTGTAAACCTCAGCACCTGCAAGCCATTACTGTTGTCTCTCAAATCTGTACATACAACATATATATGTATGTATGTATACACACCTGCAAACTCATGGGATCTCTGTGTATGCATTTTTCACTCTAATCAAATCAATTGGGAATTCCACCTCCTCAATTGATTGATTGATTGTTTGTATTTCTCTGCTAGGGTTCTTTGATAAAGAATCGGGGATTTGAACTTCAAGCCTCATCTACGCCAATCGAGGGATTAAGATCTCTGTTTTGGGGATTCAATTTCATCCCTTTGGTTCATGTTTTCGATCTTTTAGGTGGTTTAGTTTTGAGCCCTCAGAGCAAGCCTCACAGTGCAATTTAAATCTGTTCTTTGTTCCAAGGGTGGTCTTTCTTGAGTTCTTCCTCCAATTCTGATTGAAAAGGGTAAGTGAATTCATTTTTTAATCCTAAGTGGTTAAAATTTACACCGGCGTTTAAATTTCATTTTCCCCCTTTTCTACCTCTAGGGGTTTTGTTTTGCATGTCTACGTGATCCCCTGTTGGCACGTATATCTGATGTTAATTTGATCTTTTCCCGTTCATTAGGGTTTTTATATCATAAATTGAAATTCAGCTGACAAGATTGTTCGCAGAGGTCCGGTATGGCTTCTTACAGGCCGTTCCATCCGCCGTCTCAGTCGGCATTTGCTCCACCACCGCCTCCACATCCAAATCAAAACCCACTGCAGTCTTCAGCCGTTCCACCGCCATCACTTGGTGGAAATCAATACTCTCAGAATTGGGGTCCTTACAGCAGCAACGAGGGTTCCAATTACAGACAGAATTATTCTCTATCAAACCCTAGCTCCAATTACCAACATTCAGGGTATGGATCATCGTCATCACAGCATCATTTTAACCCTCCCTCTCGAAACCAGCTGCCACCACCACCTCAACAACAGCCATTTCAGTATCAGCCTCCTCCACCGCGGCCAGAATCTTCTTCTTACCCTCCTCTGCCTCCATTGCCCCCTCATCCTGCCCCAGCTCCTCCAATGTACTACCCATCTTCTCAGCAGTCTCATTTCAATCAACCTCAGCTTTTGCAGCAGCCGCCTCCGCCACCTCTTCCTTCTTCTCCTCCTCCGCCTCCGCCTCCATCACAGCCCTCATCGCCTCCTCCATTGCCTTCTGGCGTGCCCCCTGCAGGAACAAGCAGGGAGAATAGGCATGCACGTTCTGAGGCTCCATTTAAGCAAGAGCACAAGCCCTCAGTACCACCAAGTGCAAAAAAATTGAGTGAGCCGCAGGGTTCAGGTAGGGTTGAGACAGAGGAGGAGAGAAGGTTGAGGAAAAGGAAGGAGTATGAAAAGCAAAAGCAAGAGGAGAAACACAAGCAGCATGTGAGGGAAACTCAGAATAAATTGCTGCAGAAGACCCAAATGTTGGCCCCTGGGGGAAGGGGCCACGTGTCAATTAGTGGATCACATATGGGTGACAGGAGGAGCACTCCCCTGCTAAGTGGTGATATAATTGAAAACCGACTGAAGAAGCCAACAACATTTATCTGCAAGATGAAGTGAGTATATCCGGCCGGTTTTCCTGTGAATGAGTCCTTTAGTTAGTTAATTGGTGCAATTAGGGTAACTAATTGTGTGCACAAATCAATCAGATTATGTCTATGACGTTTCCTCATTCATATGATCTGGGAGGATTGATTTACCTCGATGGCGTATTTGATTTTGACAATCTGACCTTATGCATATACATTTCATTAAGTCTTCATTTGGTATCTAAACATTTAATTGGTATGCCATTTACGCATTTAAGGAACCGGATACGTAACACAGATCTGCGACGATGGCGTATTTGATTTTGTCAATCTAACCTTATGCGTATACATTTCATTAAGTCTTCATTTGGTATCTAAACATTTAACTGGTATGCCATTTACGCATTTAAGGAACCGGATACGTTCACTGATTTGTCGATTTGCGACATCTTATAAAACATCCACGGCAAGCCAATACATGGAACATATGTAACAGTTTTTTATACTCTAAGCACAAGTACATTTCGGGTCAAGTGTTGTTAGAGACTAAATTTTTTTATCATACCTTTGTGTGTAGGAGTAAGTGGCAAATTAAATTTACTAGAAAATCTATTTGTAGGATTTGAAAGTCTGGTAGTGGGTTGTTTGATTTAAGTTATGAGACTGGCTTATAAGTCTTTAATTTGCTTGAAAATTTGGAATTTTTTAAAGTGGAATTATGTAGTATTCTAGATCTTGTGATACTCTTTATAATTCTATTTCTGGCTCGTACTTTTAACCCAGATAAGTGTATTACTATTGTTTTAATAGATTATTTTTTGCCAGGTGAAAATACCTTTTTGCCCTTCTCACACTATATAAACTAGTGTAGTCGTCCCCTGTTGCACAATTTACCCGTGCCCCTCTTGCCTTTTCCCAATATTTTTCTTTGGAAATGCCCCATTCCACATCTAGCATCGTTGTTCCACCACCTCGTCCTGAACAAAGTTAAGTTATTTGTTATGAAGCGGTCAATTTGAATTATTTTAGGTTATCCAAACAAGATGTCTCAACAGCAAAATTTGTAGATGAAAACCCCTAAATTTTTACTCATTATTGATCTTATAATGTCCGATAAACAAAAAAGCGAAATGGTTTCTTTACCGGAGAGGAAGAAGTCAAAGATTTCAGATTTTGTGTGTGACTTTAGGTATGTTTTTAATTAATCACTGAATCATGTTTGTGTTTTCTTTAAGTTGATACATTAATTTAATTTAATCGGTTGAATGAGGACTAAAGGGTTTTGATTTGGAAATTGGGATTGCATCTGATTTTCACAAAGGGGAAAAGAATTCATACCGTGGTTCCTCTAGATGTCCTTTTTTCCTACCTTGAATGAATAATTGACTTTGTGATGACTCGTTCACGATAGGCAGTTTAAGATAATGTTTGCTGCAGGAGCATCAATTTCTGTATCGACAAGGGTTGAGATTTAAAGGTAGTTTTTTCCTTGTCGCATTCTATGGCGAACATTCACTTCTGAGTTTGTGCTGTTTGTAGGTTTCGTAATGAACTGCCAGATCCATCCGCTAAGATAAAGCTTTTGCCTTTGAAAAGAGATCCAGATCGGTATGGAACCTTGATTGCTATAATTAACATTTTTTATCGCTTCATATCATCAATGATATTATTTGCTATGGTTGAAAATTTAGTTGTTGTGCAACCATAGCTGTTAACATCACACTACCATGCCTTCCCTGAAAGAACTACTATTGATATTATTTTGTCCTCCATTCAGTTTAATTCTTTCTTGTTTATGTATTTACCAATGCAGAAACCAGGTTGTTGTTGAAGCTCATAGAGAGAGTTTCTTTGGAAAATATAATCTTAGTGGGGCTCAGTTGTACATTTTACTGAACGTTTTAATTTCTTTGTGTTTTATGTTTTTCAAATCAGAGTTGGACTATTCCCTGCCATGTAGATGATTAAAGATTATTTTTGATGGACTTGTGTAATTAAATGGCAGTAGGGGGAACAGAAACATTATTTATGTTTATTTGTCTGCTTCCCTATCTTATGTTGATTTTGAAGTCTGTCTTGTTCCTTTTGTCTGCTGCCTCTTCCTAATTTGTGTGAGAGGACAGAGAAATTGTCATTACATCTGCTGTTTTGAATTTTCATTTTATTGGCATGTGGCAGGCCTGTATGAGTGATGGTCAGCTATCACTTGATGGTCATATACTCATATGTTTCCCATTTGGTGTGTATTAAGCTTTTATTTATTGCAAAAATAATTTGGGTCTCTCTCCCTTGTATGTGTTCCTTGACCTAATACACCTCCACTCATAATCAGTTGATCAGGCTGAAAAGCTAATGGGGCTGTCATTGTGTTCGCCTTTTACAAAATTTTACATATAGCTTATGGTTTGAACCTACAGATACTGTAGATATCAGATTACATCTTTGGAGAAAAATTGGAAGCCTCAGCTTCACATTGAACCAGACCTTGGGATACCGCTTGACCTTCTTGATCTGAGTGTATACAAGTAAAATTATTTGGCCTCTCATCCTCTTTCTCCATTACCATGACACATTGTTCTGACTTTCTCATCCTTTTTGTCGATTAGTCCTCCCAAGGGTCCAAGAATACCCCTTGATCCAGAGGATGAGGAATTGTTGCGTGATGCTGAACCTATAACCCCAATTAAGTCAGATGGCATTAAGAAGAAAGAGAGGCCAACTGACAAAGGTGTTTCTTGGTTGGTCAAAACGCAGTATATATCTCCGCTCAGTATCGAATCAACAAAGCAGGTACTATTTGACACTTTGCTCACAACGGGTATGGTAGACTCTGCTGAAACTTGAAAGTGTGGATAATTGGTAATTCTTTTGCAGTCTCTGTCTGAAAAGCAAGCAAAGGAATTGCGAGAATCTCGAGGGAGAAACCTTTTGGAGAAACTCAATAATCGGTTAGTGAATATTTTCGTCTCTTATGGTATGTAGAATTTTCAGCCATGGGTTTTTGTAGCTCTTAACTCGACCATTTATTTTGCCTTTGTTTCAGGGAAAGGCAAATTCATGATATTGTGGGTTCATTTGAAGCGTGCAAGACCCCCCCTGTTCATGCAGTGAATCCCAGACTAAAACCAATAAAAGTTCTCCCCCTTTTTCCTTATTTAGAGAGGTGTAGTTTTCTTTCTTTTCGTTTTATTCAATCTTGTTTTTCAACAATCAGACACACCTTATAGCTGTTTACTTGTCAATTGTGCATGGGGAAAATGCTTTCCCCTTTTTTTTTCCTTTTCTATTTCTTATAATGTGGTTCATTATTATCAGACAATCAGAATGTATAATTTGTAATCCAGAAGCTTATGTGTGGATGCTATCATTTTTCCAGGTATGATGACCAGTTTGTGGTTGCAAATTTTGATAGTGCTCCGACAGCTGATTCAGAAATCTACAGTAAACTAAGTGCAGCAGTTCGTGAGGAGCTTGAATCTAGAGTGAGTAATGATTAGTTTTTGCTTAATGCATCATGCCAACAGCTAAATTATATTGGCCCCTTAATTTCCCCAACTATGTTTTCTTCTACTTATACTACTATATGGAGTTCGCCTAATCGGTGCATTCGCTTACTCAACCATATAGGGTAGATCTTTGGCTTGATTAGAATTGTCAGTTTGTACGTGCTGTGGCTAGCATTTTCTTGAGTTAACTAGTCCCCTTCTGGATTATTTGAATTATACTTCAATATGCCATATTTGACATTAATTGAATCTGCAGACCTTGTGAAGACATCAAATATATGATAAATTTAGGAATTTGGAGCTCAAGTCTTCACTCTCATGACTCATCTCATCAGATACCATTTTTCTCAGACACATTTTCTTAAATTCCTTGTGAAAATGACAATCTTTCTATTTCACTTTTTAAAATATTTTATCAAGCTGGGTCTGCTTAATTCACTTGACAGGTGAGATTTCGAGGCTTTGTGCAACTGCTGCTTTTTAACTGTTTCTGTTCCATCTTTTGCTTTTATCAAAAGCTTTGACCTGCTCCACATTGATTGATATATGGCATTGCACAGCGTATTTTTAGCACATATCAACTTTATATAGATACATAATTAAGAATTTACGAATTGGTGTTTATTTTCCTTTTCAACTTTTCAGGCTATTATGAAAAGTTATGTGACTTCAAGCAAGGATGCAGGGAAATCTGATAAATTTTTGGCATACATGGTCCCATCAATTGATGAGGTAGAATAGTTGATCAAGTTAAGGCGAGTTTAATTTGATTTTTGCCAAAATTAATTTGGTATTTTTTTCGTTTGTGTTTGCAGATCGAGAAGGATATGTACGATGATGATGAAGATATCACATATTCATGGGTCCGGGAGTATCACTGGGATGTATGTTATGTCATGAGTTATGTTGATTAAATTTACTGAAGCTACCTATAATATTATATCCTGTTCGTTCCTGGCAGGTACGAGGCGAAAATGTCCAGGATCCCTCTACTTATCTTGTGGTATTTGGGGAATCAGATGCCAAATACTTGGTGAGTGTTGTTTCCCCGTGAGGCCTATGATTTCTTCAGTTGATTCGTATCCTTGTACTAACTCGTGATCTGTATGTAGCCGCTTCCTACCAAACTTGTTCTTAGGAAAAAGAGGGCCAAAGATGGAAAGACAAGCGAGGAGGTGGAACATTTTCCTGTGCCGAAATCTGTGACTATAAGGAGGAGATCAACTGTTGCTGCCATGGAATTGAGAGACGAAGGGGTGCATTTCTTTATTTTACCATCATATTTCAGGGTGGTAAGCTATCAACTTCTGGCTTATTGTTCTCTTGTGATTGGCAGGACATTGTAGGTTCAAAGGACAGCACTTTACCTTCAAGAAACAAAAGGAGCAATGTTGGTCGTCTGCGTAGGGTCGTGCAGGACACAGATGCCGATCATTTTAGTGCAGCTGAGGATGACATGTCTGACTAGTTGCCCCTGCCCTTGTTAGAAAACTGTCAAAAAACATAAAGGGATAGAAAACTGAACTACATCTCATTGGTTTTATTTTTCTTCTGCTGCTGCGCTTGACCTTGCCTTCAGGCATGTTCATGAAACTACAATATTTCTGAATTATCATAGGGAAAAACTACAGTATCTTATAACTATGGCACCTGGTTTCGTTTTGAAATATTTAGCTATACTTTATGTTGCATGTTTTTGTGATATGCATTTTTTTATGGAGATTTGAGCCTTGAATCTTTCTTATTGAACAATCTAGGCCTTGTATTTTAAATTTTCTAGCATTTTTGTGCCCGCAACTCTTTAAATTTCGTCATTAGTTTGTAGAAGCATAGGTAAATTTAAATAGGGTATTAGTAAATATTGGAAAAACTATAGGGTTAGTTTGGAAATTTTTATAAATTACAGACCTACTTTGACAATTTTGATAAATCATAGGAATCGTTTGTGCAATTTGGAATTTTTTATGAACCTGGGTGTTTTGAAAATTTTGATAAACGATAGGATGCTATGACAATTTTAAGTTTCCTACCATAGTTTTGTCTCTGTTATTTACACTTATTAATAGATATAGATGTTTGTATGAATCGTTCATTTAGCACTTCTTTTCATGTATTATGTTCTCATTTCATCGTTTAAGTTTTCTCTTGACTTTTGGAAATCACATCGAGTGGTTGCGGAGTTAAGTGTCGAAAGGTTTTCGTCGAGTACTTCTCCGATGCCCCTGATTTGTGCATGACGCAAGTAACTACTGAATTCGACTTATTCGAACCTTTATCAAATTCGATACTCTCTTTTATTTGTGTACATCACATGTATTTTTGCATAGAAAAATGAATTTGCAATTAAGAATAATTCCATTTTATGCATCAAGACATCACACGATGCAGGGGAAATTGGTTAAACAACTTCGGTCAACTCGTTTTTTAAGAAAATGATCTTTTCAAGTATAATACACTTGAGGAGATCATTTTCTTAAAAAAAGAGTTGACCGAAGTTAAAAAATAAAATACCCTCACGGTGGACTGTGGAGGTACGGAAAGTTTTTTGAAAATTAGTTTACCAGCAATCAAAATATTATCCAAATGCTAAAAGCTTATCACAAGTTAACGACATATGTTTTTCTATTACAAACTGAAAACAAATTTGATAATCTATATTATTAGAGTTTATTCACTAGGATTGATTGGTAAAACCTGACATAAAAATTTAACTATTCATATGTTATATTAATAATTAATATATGTTAAATGGTTGTCGTATTAAGGTTATTATTTTGGAATTTCTCTAAGTTTATCAAAAAATTTGACTGTCAAATGACTTTGTAAATACCTTTCAGTACTTAGGAAATCTTTGAAATGGTAAACACATGATTTTATTGTTAACGATGAAAATTATCAACCTTGAGGATGTCACAAATATACATATCATCAGGTATTAATCTTCCATCGTACTATTTTAATTGGAAGAGAAAATATGATTTTAAGAGATTTATAAGTAGATGTGTTCCAAACAAATTAAATTTGGTTGGTGAAAAAGATGGAGTGAAATTCTCAAATTTTGATTGTCAATATATTTAATTATCAAAAGATGACTTGTACCTTACATGTATTAACATTTTCACAGGGTCACAATCATACTTTTTATACTTCCAAAGTGAGCTACTGGAAATTTTTTTATTACAAATCTTGTGGCCTAAATGGCAAGCTTTTAAAGTTGGTCTACTGATTTCTACTATATGTATAACTCAGCCAGTGAGGTTAACAACTTTAAGACGTTCTGAGTAACATGTTCCATTCATATCTTTTTCAAGAGTGAAATTTCACTTGGAAAAACTGTTGCTACTTATTGAACAGTTTACAAAAATTGAGATTCAGAAAGGACAATGGAAGACATACATATATGCAACCATGTACCCCTTGATCAAATGATACACTAGCGTACGATAATGCTATGGGTTTTAATTAAGTTGAATTAAAAGCCATCTACCCGATTGAAGTTCAGAATTTTACTGATGCATCAGATTATTAATCAGAAGCTTCTTCTAATCGATCAAGAAACCGTTTGTCAGACGACATCTCTTGGAAAATAGAGCTCTTGTGAGTACATGCAGCTTCAAACTTTGTCCACAGTTCCTTCTTCAAAGTGGTTTCCCCGGGATGCTTTCCCATTCGGAAGGTGCTTGTGGGCTCGTTTATCATCGGGGTGCTTTCCGTAATGTCAAACGTTAAACAAGTACCTGTAGTTGCCCATGAAAAAACAATTTTATGAGAGGAAAGTTATATTTATGGATGAATTTTTGCAGTTTATCAAAAAACAAATTATGACCTTGCTGGTGATAATCTTTCGTTGCAATGTGATGGTCGCCTTGATCAAAAGTTCCTTTCATGACAAACAAGTCTGTCAACTGATTGTGAACAGGAGAAGTTTCTTGAAGCAAGCTTTTACCTTGTAGGGTGGCAGATAAAACATCATCATCAGAAGGCTCCATTATAGCACAGGTTTTTGGAGGTGAGACTATCCAATTTGGTGAATCTTCAACCAAATTTATTCGGCTTCCCAAATTATGAGCTAGATTTATTCCAAAAAGCTCAGGGTACTTCAGAGCCAAGTCATTTGAAGATTGACTGTTGGAGGATTCAGAATCTTGGGACTCGCTCGAATTTTGGATTCTGATAGGGAAAGAGGTAGATATATGGACTCCCTGATTTTTCTTCTTGGACAATTCAGATACTGGTTCAAGCAAGATGCAAGTTTTGGGTGGTGATATTCTTAGGCGTGGAGTGAGGGAAAAGATAGAGCAATTTTTTCCGGAAAATTTGGCTGGAGAAGGACACACGGTATTGAGATTGTTGAATGATTTAGTTACTTCTATATCCAAAACCTTGTTTGAAGTTGGCTTTGGCAAAGCAGATTCAGAAGGATTGTTGTGTAAGTTTCCAACTGAATTGAAAAGAGATACTGGATGGGGAATTTCAGTAGGTTTAACCTGTTCGATTGTAGGAACAGATGGTGCCTGACATTTTGAAGAAAAAAACTTTGTTTTAGGAAGTGGCGTGAGGAGAAACAGTTGCCTACCACCCTCCGTATTGCATTCAGCCCGCCATGACACCAGGGGAGATGGTGAGACTAGTGATTCCCACTTGGTCTGCTCTGGACTTTTTTCAGTGGAAGCATTTGTATCTTCCTCAGTAACACAAACTTCAGTTCTTTCCATTGGCTGCTCGAGCTTATTCTCGGGACTCGTAGATTGATGCGAAAGTGCTTTTTGAAATCTAGTAACCCATGTCTGCAAAATTACCTTTTGAAACCTTAAAAGGGCATAAAATAATGTTGAAGGTGTCACAATATGAAAAAACCAATGAGAGAGGATCAACCTTCAAGGAAGTTCGCATCTCAGACAAGAAATCTGCAAATTGTTTGATTTCTTTCCTCCCTTTCTTGCTCGTCAACTGGAGTGCTTGGACGACTAGTTCGTCTATCTGCAATCCATGTATGAATGCACAAATAATGAAGTAAATTCTATAATGTATCTAATAAGACAGATTACCAGAAATTATAATTCCAGTTTTGGAAGCAGGACGTTCAGATTTAAAAAATTTAGATGAAGTGGTGATGCTACATAATTCAAAAAATCTAAAATTGGTATAAATTTACACCAATATCGTGTAGTATCCCATTGGCAGCAACATAAGAAAACTTTGGTGCCACAAATTTTCATAGCTGCAAAAGCCAGGATTATTATCTACTAACAGTGCCACGAAAGATTAACACGAGCTGTGATCCTCTTTTGACTAATTTCCACCCAGAGACCCAAGAAGCAGTAAAATCTGCTGATAAAATTCAGACTCCCATTATATTCAACACCATTGATTGTCAAAGTCAACAAAATTACATAAAGATCCTTCAATTGTAGAATTGTTCCATTTCCTATTAAGAAGATGTAATGAAATAACTTAAAACTACCGCACCAGTGCAAATACAGCACACAGACCAAAACAGGGTGATGGATGCATGCTCCTTCTTAAGCATGCACAATTCATACTCAAGCATGCACAATTCATAAAACTAACTGCCAACATTCTTCAAGTCTACCAACCGAGAAATGAATAGAATTCAGTGAAAAAATTGGACTGAAGTGCATTTCTAATGCATGTATGCACTTACAAACCACTTCCATTTAGAACATTTATGTGATTTTAGTAAATAATTACCATACTCTAGCATGCAATTTGCTTTTCTCTTTCCATCCACCTCCTATTTCTCTCCAATTCCTATCCAAACAAATGTATTCAAATTCAATTCTAGTGCTCTTCAAATTTACTGCTCATTGATTGAATTCCAGACTTGTGGAATTCTGGGCAAGCTAAATGAGTTCGCGTACCACCTAAAACGGTTTCCCCTTCTCTTTTTTTTAAAGTCATAGAGTTGGTTAATTTTGGCAGCAAAAGGGCTTATAAAAAAGGAAAAACGAATCAGGTGCAAATATAATGACAACACCACCCTCTAATGTATCATGTATTTTCATGTTTCTATGTTAATTGTATAATTAGATCCATCGTGATTTACATAGCGGAGGAGTCCACAATCAAATCTTCTTCATCGTTCGCAGCTTTGATTCAGAACACCTTAAATGAGAACTGATATAGGCCCTTTCGTCACAATTAAACGGTCACATTCAAAATTAAATCAACTCAGAACGCACAAAAAAATAGTCAACTTCATAATTAGAATCACCTAACAATTAGCCAGTCAACTCGCATTGGAGACAAAAAAATCCTAGGGTCTTCAAAAATACAACAAAAAAATAACAATTACACAGTAAATCATAAGTTATTCAATCATATTCCACAAAGAATCGGTTCCATACCTGACGCACGAGTGGTGAGAGATCGGACTGCACGAGGAAAAGATGATCGATCGAATCGTCTTCCATAAGTTCTCCACTTTCTTGATCTGTTTTTTTGGGGAAATTGGCTGGATTTTTAGTAGTTTTGGCATTCGAAATGTCCCGAAGTGGCTTACTGATCGATATGGATCTCATCTTCGCTTTCGTTGCTTCGCTGTTCTTCGGCATCGTCTTCTCCCTCCAAGTGTGTGTATTGTGTGTGTGTGGGCTAACGGTAACTACGTTTCTCCTCTCTAATTTGAATTTTGCTCCACAACCGGGTTTGGGTCACGGGCTTTCCGAAAAGGAATTTCTTATTTTAGGAGCCCACAAAGATCATTTTGGATGGATAAGAAGAATATTGTACAATTGATGCGTGTTTATATAAATCTTTTTAAAATATTTTTAATAAGAAAATTTAAATTTTGACATTATTTTTTAAAATTTTAATTTTTATTGTTCCTTGTTATGGGAGATTTTTTATTATAAATTTATTTAAAAAATTGTTCCGGATATCTAAAACTATTTATTTAATTAATTGGAAAAATATATTGTTTGTTTTTTAAAAAGAAAAAAATAATATTTATTATCTAATCTAAACTTTCCATAATCGGAATCTAGATATGACCGCGTTTCAGAAATGTCAGTTCGACAGTTAAAAGTATCTTGACCTAATCATAACCTTCTTTGGTGGTTTAGGTTACGGTTCATGAACTACATATTACGATTAGATTAACCGACGGTCATAACTTCTTTATTTTTTTAAAAAAAAACTTATAATTTTTTGAAAATCGATTGAAAACATTGCTAAAAAATTTAAACAAATAAAAGATTTGAATATCTTTTTTCTCCGTGCATAAGATTATAAAAATAATATGAAGTTCAAAATGATTTAAACTAATAAATCCAACAACTATGTTTACGAACTTGTGCTGGGCCGGTTAAAAAATGTGAAAACCGTGAACCGCTTGCTAACTTTTAACCGACGATTCACAGTTTCCAATTTAGAAAACCGGGTCACGGTTTCGTGACCAGGGCATGTTAGACCGAATCCAAAAAATTCAGAAAGACGAATCCTGCGGCATCCACTTCCAAATACAAACTTAAATCAGTAGATAAGGATCTAGGAACTTCTTACATGATTGCTGTTGATTGCCCAATCCTCCCAGCGCGTAAAAAATCCCTCGAATCCACAGGGAGAAATCAAGAAATTGTAGGTGAAACTCTGCTTAATTCCATAAAAATGCTAGCAAATTCAGTTTTCTTCAAAGAAATCAAGATTTCCCAGCAGAAAACCTACGGCGGAGTTGTCTTTCCCGCCGCGTTGATCCCCACGGCACCGGATTCCCATGATCCATCGGCTTTAACGGCGGCCATCAAAGACCAGAAGCCGTGGCTTAACTCCCTTCTGCACAGACACGGGGCTGTTCTGTTTAGGGGGTTCGATTCCCTATCGAAGGCTTCGGACTTCAACGACTTTGTTGAGGCGTTTGGGTACGAGGAGCTTCCTTATGTGGGCGGCGCTGCTCCGAGGACTAACATCGTTGGTCGAGTTTTCACAGCGAACGAGTCTCCGCCCGATCAGAAAATCCCTTTTCATCATGAAATGGCTCAGGTTGATTGATTCATCAGTCTCTTGATTAATTTTGGAACTTGGAATGTCATAATTTTGTTAATTCGTGTTCTTGGTTATCTGATTCACATGGTTTTTTTGTGGCAATGATTGTTCTGGTGTAGTGTAGTGTTTGATTGATCCAAGTTTTCATTTTCCTCGTGGATCCGCCAACGGAGATGGTAGATTTATTCGAGTAGCCGGGACATAGGAATATGGATTACAATATTTTTAGGGATAACATCAATTTTGGCCCTCAAAGTATGTCATTGAATTAAATTTTGGAGTTCGATTATTTTTTAAAATAAATATAATTTTGTCGTATGATTTTAAATTTGTAGCTGCCACCCTACTTATGGTGCAATATTTTAAACCTCTTCCAATAGTGGTGGATAGCCATGTGAACTTTTGCGAGATGGTCTCACGATCTTATTTGGATCACTCATAGCCAAATATTATTTATTATTGTAAATATAAGCAGTGTTGACATGTTCCGTGAGACGGTCTTGCAATAAACCTAATTTTGGGTGTTAAAAGTGATTTAGTCAAATCAAAATGTCATTTTTCAATTTTGAATGTGAAAAACATTATTATGTTTCTTTCTTCCTGCACAATATTTTGTAAAAAGAAATACAAAATACTTTTTTATTACATCAAAAATAATATTTCAACTTTGAAGTCTCTAATATTAGGATTATCTCATGCATGGTGCACAAAAAGTAGGTGTGTTATGGAAGGATTTTTCATTCGAACTGTTATGGTCAATCGGCTATGGTTATGTTATTATTTGTTAAATGGAAATTTTGTTTTACAAAATAAACCACTTTAAGTTTTCATGTTGCTTCTTACGTACTGGCTAGGTTCCTGAGTACCCGTCCAAGTTGTTTTTCTTTTGTGAGATAGAACCTGCGAATGGGGGAGAAACTCCTATTGTTCTCAGTCATGTTGTATACGATAAGATGAAAGAAAAGTACCCAGATTTCGTTGAAAAACTAGAGAAGCACGGAGTAATTTATACCAGAATCTTGGGAGAAAACGACGATCCCTCATCCCCAATCGGCCGTGGTTGGAAATCTACATTCTTGACTGAAGATAAGAACGTGGCCGAGGAAAGGTTCGTGTTAAAAAAACAAAATTTTGTTTTTTCAGCAGGGGAGTTCATGTTATAGTGGAAAATTACCATTTCTCAACAGGGCTGCTAAGCTGAACATGAAGCTGCAATGGACAGAGGATGGAGTCAAATCAATAATGGGACCAATCCCGGCTGTTAAATATGATGAAACGAGGGACCGTAAGATTTGGTTCAACAGTATGGTGGCTGCTTATACTGGTTGGGAAGATGCACGAAATGATCCCAAGAAGGCAGTTGTTTTTGGTGATGGAACGCCTTTGCCCGGTCATATCATTTACGACTGTTTACATATCCTGGAAGAAGAAAGCATTGCGATCCCATGGCAGAAAGGCGACATACTACTGATAGATAATCTGGCTGTTCTTCACTCTAGAAGACCTTTCCTCCCTCCCCGCCGGATATTAGCTTCACTTTGCAGGTGAGAAAATTGCCTGCACATTTTTTTTTTTTTGTATATTTGGATATGGGATAGAACAAGAGGATGCAGAGTTAGTTTTAGTAATGGCATCAATGGTAAAAACTAATTGGTTCTCTCTCATTCTATGCCTGTAATATAAAAGGATGGAAACTGAAACCACCCTTGCCAAGCTTCTAAATTTTCCTCCTCCATGAATTATCTCGCGAATCTCTATCACTACCATATCTATATTTGAGGAGGATCGACTTGTTACTGGTTATCGCACTAATCATGTTTTTAGAATTTGAATCAAACATTGGATGAAACAAAGACGTATAATAATAAAATTTGAATCAAATTTTGGATGAAACAATGATGAAAGTTAAAACAAATAGGCAAAACACCTTCTAACAAGACATAACTATAATGGAACAAAGCCATAAAAAAAACAACGTTAACTAGCTAGATAAGTGCACGATGGCTTTTGATAAGCCACTAATGGTCTATGTAGTGGTTGGCATTCGTTTGTGCTCCTTAGTGCTAATTAAAAGATAATATAAATTAATATTATAGAAAATGCTGTAAATTTATTTTAGTTGGTTTTAAATTATTATGTTGAATTTATTATGTGTTAGGAAATTCGGTTTACTATTGAAACTGATTTGATTATACAATTTGCTATTAAATAGTTTTATTACAAATAATTATAGAAGAATTTATATACAAATATTATGTGCATATAATAAATGTATGTACATCGGCATGGATACAACATATTTGTCTGTAGGGGTGTTCAAACTTTGGATAAAATCGAAAAAACAAAAAATCCAAACCGAAAAAACCGAACACCGAACCGAACCGAAAGTTGAATTTTGTAATTCGGATATAAATGTTAAAATCGAAGTTTATTTGGTTCGGTTTCGGATTATATATGTCAAAACCGAAATTTTATTAAATTAATACTTTTGTTTATATTTTTATTTATATTATAAATTTTGATATGATATTTAGTGAATGAAAAACTATTTTGAATGATTTTTAGTTGATTGTTGTTTGTTTAATTAATTTACATCTTATATTTAAATATTTTACAAAAAAATCATCTAAAAAGTTAACATATTATATTTTACAATATATTTATATTATTAATTTAAATAATTATATCAAAACCAAATAAATCGACCAAAATAAACGAACCGTTTTGGTAGAAAACGAAACGAACCGAACCGAAGAAAAATAGTTCGGATATCGGATTATATATTTCTAAAACTGAAAAAATTGAAATAAAAAACCAAAAATCGAACCGGACCGATCGATGAACATCTCAATTTTTGTGTGTGCCAATCATTGGATGAAGGAAGAGTGGCCCATTCAAAGTGGCACTAGCCGCAAATACAGCACGACATTCACAGTAAAAAGTCATCCAACAACACACTCTGGTCTTGATTCTAATACCTTTTAATTAATTAATCACATATGTCCTAAATAAAATATAAATATTATGAGGTCTGGAGTTGTTGGAGTCGCCAACGATTGAATTTCTTCACTTTTGAGACTTTTAAAATTGTTTTCTAAATGTCTTATCTTCTTGAACATATATTTTATTTTCGAAAACACCCATGTCTAGGTTCATGTCTAAATTAGGGAATTTAAGGCTAAGATATGAATGAAGGGATGAAAATAAACTATTAGTACCCGATATGAAAAAGGAATGAAGCAAGCTAAGAGGAAGGGGACCAAATTTTCTCTCAAGAAACAACAAATTTCTAGTCAAATGATTTTGAACGAATGAATTTCAAATGACAAAGTTAAGTAGTCACTTAAGCGAAAAATTATATTTGAGCAACACAAAAAATTCAATACGAGAATATTTGAATAATGAAAATATAAAATCCTGATCAGATTATTCTTAGAAGGATTAAAATATTATATTTGTATATATGTTATCAACGTATTGATAATATAGATAACAAAATATATACAATAAACACATCAAGACATCTCTCCACTTGGAAGTAAATTCGATCGGCCCCCTCCATTTCTTGAAAATTCTCTGCCAAACTCTCTCCTCCACAGCACCGCCACGTTGCCACCCCGAAGCCACTGCATGGCCGTCGGATTTTGAGAATTACAGCGATCTAATCTCGATGCAAATTTCATGTAAATTTCTAGTGCAATGTACAGGAGGAACAAAGTTTATGATCATGAACCTGATTGAAAAAAGTTCTTAGATCACTACAACAAAAATCCTATTTAACAACACATCAAAGACAACGGTTTTAACAAAAACCGTTGTCTTTTTACTTTTAACAACGGTTTTAACAAAAACCGTTGTCGTAGCCTAAAAAAATCGCTCAAAGACAACAGTTTCTTTAAAACCGTTGTCTTTGATATATCTACGACAACGGTTTTTAAAAACCGTTGTCTATGAGCGTTTTTTTTGGCCTACGACAACGTTTTTTAAAAACCGTTGTCTATGAGCGTTTTTTTTTTTGGACTACGACAACGGTTTTTAAACTGTTGTCGTATAAGCGTTTTTCTTCAAGCTACGACAACGGTTTGTAAAAAACTGTTGTCTTTCAACTGGTTTTTCTACAAATTTTGTCGTCAATATTAGATTTCGCGACGGCCTAAGTAAAATATGTCGCTAAATTTAGCGACGGTTATACTATACCGTCGCTAATTTAAATATTGCGACGGTTTATGTATACCCGTCGCTAACATTTGCGACGGTTTTAAGTAAAACTGTCGCCGATGTAGATATAGCGACGGTTTTCCAAACACGGTCGCTAAATTTAGCAACGGTTTTTGTATAACCGTCGCTACATTTAGCGACGGTTTTATTAAACTGTCGCCGATCTATAATTAGCGACGGTTTATATTTAACCGTCGCTAAATAAAGCGACAGTTCTTATAAAAGCGTCGCTAATTTTAAATCGGCGACAGTTGAAAAAATAACTGTCGCTAATTGCGACGGTTTAATCAAAATCGTCGCAAACTGTCTATAAATATCCCAACCCTCAGTCCATTTTCTACCCTACCACTTCACAACACTTAAAATTTTTCTCACTTACACAATTTTCATTTCGTTTTTCTCTTTAAAGATTAATAAATTTTTACCACTTCACAACACTTAAAATTTTTCTCCCTTACACAATTTTAATTTCGTTTTTTTTTTAAGTTTAATAAATTTTTAAAATCAAGAATATAATATTTTCGACTGAAATTTTTTTTTATTTTACTGACAAAAATAGCGACGGAAAGCATAAAACACCGTCGCTAATATTAGCGACGAAATTGAATTAATACCGTCGCTAAATTTAGCGACGGTGTATAAAACCGTCGCTCTTTAGCGACTATTTTAATTACGACCGTCGCTAATTTTAGCGACGGGTAACGATGATTTCCGTCGCAAAT
>NC_133315.1:1721191-1731325 GCF_012295235.1 Primulina huaijiensis
TATGTGTTAGGAAATTCGGTTTACTATTGAAACTGATTTGATTATACAATTTGCTATTAAATAGTTTTATTACAAATAATTATAGAAGAATTTATATACAAATATTATGTGCATATAATAAATGTATGTACATCGGCATGGATACAACATATTTGTCTGTAGGGGTGTTCAAACTTTGGATAAAATCGAAAAAACAAAAAATCCAAACCGAAAAAACCGAACACCGAACCGAACCGAAAGTTGAATTTTGTAATTCGGATATAAATGTTAAAATCGAAGTTTATTTGGTTCGGTTTCGGATTATATATGTCAAAACCGAAATTTTATTAAATTAATACTTTTGTTTATATTTTTATTTATATTATAAATTTTGATATGATATTTAGTGAATGAAAAACTATTTTGAATGATTTTTAGTTGATTGTTGTTTGTTTAATTAATTTACATCTTATATTTAAATATTTTACAAAAAAATCATCTAAAAAGTTAACATATTATATTTTACAATATATTTATATTATTAATTTAAATAATTATATCAAAACCAAATAAATCGACCAAAATAAACGAACCGTTTTGGTAGAAAACGAAACGAACCGAACCGAAGAAAAATAGTTCGGATATCGGATTATATATTTCTAAAACTGAAAAAATTGAAATAAAAAACCAAAAATCGAACCGGACCGATCGATGAACATCTCAATTTTTGTGTGTGCCAATCATTGGATGAAGGAAGAGTGGCCCATTCAAAGTGGCACTAGCCGCAAATACAGCACGACATTCACAGTAAAAAGTCATCCAACAACACACTCTGGTCTTGATTCTAATACCTTTTAATTAATTAATCACATATGTCCTAAATAAAATATAAATATTATGAGGTCTGGAGTTGTTGGAGTCGCCAACGATTGAATTTCTTCACTTTTGAGACTTTTAAAATTGTTTTCTAAATGTCTTATCTTCTTGAACATATATTTTATTTTCGAAAACACCCATGTCTAGGTTCATGTCTAAATTAGGGAATTTAAGGCTAAGATATGAATGAAGGGATGAAAATAAACTATTAGTACCCGATATGAAAAAGGAATGAAGCAAGCTAAGAGGAAGGGGACCAAATTTTCTCTCAAGAAACAACAAATTTCTAGTCAAATGATTTTGAACGAATGAATTTCAAATGACAAAGTTAAGTAGTCACTTAAGCGAAAAATTATATTTGAGCAACACAAAAAATTCAATACGAGAATATTTGAATAATGAAAATATAAAATCCTGATCAGATTATTCTTAGAAGGATTAAAATATTATATTTGTATATATGTTATCAACGTATTGATAATATAGATAACAAAATATATACAATAAACACATCAAGACATCTCTCCACTTGGAAGTAAATTCGATCGGCCCCCTCCATTTCTTGAAAATTCTCTGCCAAACTCTCTCCTCCACAGCACCGCCACGTTGCCACCCCGAAGCCACTGCATGGCCGTCGGATTTTGAGAATTACAGCGATCTAATCTCGATGCAAATTTCATGTAAATTTCTAGTGCAATGTACAGGAGGAACAAAGTTTATGATCATGAACCTGATTGAAAAAAGTTCTTAGATCACTACAACAAAAATCCTATTTAACAACACATCAAAGACAACGGTTTTAACAAAAACCGTTGTCTTTTTACTTTTAACAACGGTTTTAACAAAAACCGTTGTCGTAGCCTAAAAAAATCGCTCAAAGACAACAGTTTCTTTAAAACCGTTGTCTTTGATATATCTACGACAACGGTTTTTAAAAACCGTTGTCTATGAGCGTTTTTTTTGGCCTACGACAACGTTTTTTAAAAACCGTTGTCTATGAGCGTTTTTTTTTTTGGACTACGACAACGGTTTTTAAACTGTTGTCGTATAAGCGTTTTTCTTCAAGCTACGACAACGGTTTGTAAAAAACTGTTGTCTTTCAACTGGTTTTTCTACAAATTTTGTCGTCAATATTAGATTTCGCGACGGCCTAAGTAAAATATGTCGCTAAATTTAGCGACGGTTATACTATACCGTCGCTAATTTAAATATTGCGACGGTTTATGTATACCCGTCGCTAACATTTGCGACGGTTTTAAGTAAAACTGTCGCCGATGTAGATATAGCGACGGTTTTCCAAACACGGTCGCTAAATTTAGCAACGGTTTTTGTATAACCGTCGCTACATTTAGCGACGGTTTTATTAAACTGTCGCCGATCTATAATTAGCGACGGTTTATATTTAACCGTCGCTAAATAAAGCGACAGTTCTTATAAAAGCGTCGCTAATTTTAAATCGGCGACAGTTGAAAAAATAACTGTCGCTAATTGCGACGGTTTAATCAAAATCGTCGCAAACTGTCTATAAATATCCCAACCCTCAGTCCATTTTCTACCCTACCACTTCACAACACTTAAAATTTTTCTCACTTACACAATTTTCATTTCGTTTTTCTCTTTAAAGATTAATAAATTTTTACCACTTCACAACACTTAAAATTTTTCTCCCTTACACAATTTTAATTTCGTTTTTTTTTTAAGTTTAATAAATTTTTAAAATCAAGAATATAATATTTTCGACTGAAATTTTTTTTTATTTTACTGACAAAAATAGCGACGGAAAGCATAAAACACCGTCGCTAATATTAGCGACGAAATTGAATTAATACCGTCGCTAAATTTAGCGATGGTGTATAAAACCGTCGCTCTTTAGCGACTATTTTAATTACGACCGTCGCTAATTTTAGCGACGGGTAACGATGATTTCCGTCGCAAATAAATTTGCGACGGTTGTTTAAAAACAATCGCAAATTGTAACTACAACTACACTCTAGAACCGTTGTCTTTTAGCGAATTCTTTAACAACATGACCTTTAACAACGGTTTTGTATACCTACGACAACGGTTTTTCACCGTCATCTTTAGACGTCTACGACAACGATTTTTCACCGTTGTCTTTGAGCACACCCTTTAACCACATGGCTTCTAACAACGGTTTTAAAAGGCCTACAACAACGGAGAAAAACCGTTGTCGTTTGTAGGCCTTTTTTCTTGCAGTGGATATTTACAAGAAGAGTTATTACCGTCTAAACACTTGAATGGTTGAAGCCGACGCTGAATACACAAAGCTAAATCAAACCTAAATGTCCTATGAATAATTTTAAATCATACGACACATAAGAATGTTTTGAATATTAAAATAAAAATTTTAAAATTTTCGTTGCGTTTTAGATGAGAAAAAACAATATGAATACAATTCCATTATTGATACCACGTTAATTAATACATGAGTAGATCTCTTGTGAGACGGTCTCACGAATCTTTATATGTGAAACGGGTCAACCCTACCGATATTCACAATAAAAAGTAATACTCTTAACAAAAAAAGTAATACTTTTTCATGGATGACCCAAATAAGATATATGTCTCACAAAATACGACCCGTGAGATCTTCTAACACAAGTTTTTGTCTTAATATATAGAGAATAATTTAATGACACTGGTCTAATATGTTATGATTCACAAAATATAATAATTAATTATCTATGAATATTATTCGCTCTACTACCGATATTGCCACTCTGGTGTTTCATGTGCTACACTCCAACTTTTAACATAGAATGTGTCAACTTTTTTTACTAGTTTATTTATGTGGTCGTGACATTAATACTTCCATTTTTATAATTTTTATAAAAATCAAATAGGTTTTTGACTTTACACTAATGCGTATGTGCATGCTATTCACCCGAAGTGGTAGAGTTGGGATCTTACATGATGAATGATTGAACTTAAAATATTTAGGTTATTAGTACTACCGATCATAATTTTTTAATGAAATGGTAAAAGTTCGATCTTACATTATCTATCTAGTATAACTTAACAAAAACCTCGAAGATTTTGGTGAAAGCCTTGATAAAAATATCAAAGAAAGTATCATGAAAAAGGGTATCACGAGCATTTTGCTTTTAAAGTGGATCAAAATCACTTGGTGGTTCCGCCACTAGCTAAGGTGACACATGATCATCTCTTTCTTTCTATGCATGAAACATAAACATGGGACTGATAAAAATTTGTTTAATTTCTTGGTGGGCGGGGTCGTTTCGGTCTTTTCACGTCGACGTCGAAAGGAGTTGAAACACTGTGTTTCTTTCCAAAGGAAAATGAGTAGCCATTAGTCTGATTATTGAATCGGTTTTTAAACATCGGTCTGGACCAGACATTTATAAAATGTTTTAACTTTTGTTGTTTGTTCAAATAATAAAATTGCAATTATTATCAGTATATAAGTATTGCGTTTTGTTCAATAATAAAATTGTAATTAGTATGTGACGAGGTATATATATATATATATTTTTTGCATTTGTTTAAGGGAGGAGGGCGACCGGGTCGGATCTTCATGTTACTTGATTCGTTTATGACGCCCAATTATACATGGCACCTAAGCATACGGAATGATTAGACTAGCGACTTTAGTACTTTTGTAGTGCGGTATGTCTAACTTCCCATTAAAATCAGAAGCCCAAAATCGCATCATTACCTAACGACTCTCGGGTCTTCTCAAATAGCTTCTTTTTTTTTTTTTTTATTCGACTCGTAAAAGATGCATTTTTTGATATCTTTCTTTTTTCCAAACGAAGAGAACAGAGATAGTATCAGATTAATTCTCAAAATGTCTTTCTAAATATTCCTCAATGTCCCGCTTATTCACGAAACGTGAAATTATCTGCTTCGGGAAAACCAATTAGGAAAATCATTGCTCAACCATTCTACATCTTGTAGAGTCATAATTGAATGTCAAGCCAAGTGATGTTCCGTTTCGTTAGCTGATCTCTTCACGTGTTGGATTGATATAATACCAGAATCTCTGATGATCTCACAAATTTTCAAAATTAACGATCATCTTTGCCAAGGTCTTCACCGCAATGAAAAACACCTTGAACCACCTGGAGAAAATCCGAAAATAAGCATACATTGGATAACCCCAACGAGCAACATATATCAATATTAAACCAAAAGGTGGAAATGCGGTGAGAATTATGTTACCAACTATTAAATAATTTAAGTAGGATCCAAAAAGGATAAGAAGGATTTTTATCTAAAATATTTAGAACTATCCTTTTAACTATTTCAATAAAAATTAAAACAAATAAAAGGATTTAAATATTTTTTAAAAAAAATTGATTGAATTTGATTCGATGTATTTAATGCTGTAATTATTGAAAAGAAATTAATTCTTACAAATTTGAAAATTAATTTAAAATCTTTTCAATCAATTTAAGATATTTTTAGTCAAAAATTACAATTTTTTTTAAGCATATCAGTCAAGAATAATAAGAATTTCGACATGATCAGTTATTTAGTATAAAAAAAATTAGCAAAATGGATTCTTTGGATAACACTTTTATTTATGAGTAGGTCTCTTGTGAGTCGGTCTCACGAATCTTTATCTGTTAGACGGATCAACCCTACCAATATGACCCAAATAAGAGATCTGTCTCACAAAATACGACTTGTGGTCTCACGAATCTTTATCTGTGAGACGGATCAACCCTACCAATATGACCCAAATAAGATATCCGTCTCACAAAATACAACTCGTGAGACCGTCTCATTATAATTTTTGAATATTATAAATAAATTATTTATTCTGCTTTAAATTCAATATAATTAAAATATTATAACTTCATTTGACTTTTTCACCCCAAACCAAGGTAAGGTCCACTTGATGGAGGATTGCTGGATTTGCTTAGAATGGTGTGTGAAAGGCAAGCCTAACAGCAATTGCAGCAGGCAGAAGACAAGATCCTGGGATCTGCCTGCTTTTATTAAACTGCCATCCAAATGCTCATTTGCTCTGCTTCCTTTGGACAACTGTTCATATAACACATATACACGCATACATACATTTATGATAACTTAGGTTAATCAATTTGGTAAAATATAGAAGTTATTAACAAAAGCTTATCTGACTAAGATCACACTTGTGCCAACATGGCCGGGGGCATGACAAATGGGATGCTCACGTTGATAATCCTATTATTAATTAGAGAAAAGGCTGGCTCAAGGATTCTTGAATCAAAGAATGGGATGCTCATAGGGCACAGTGCTGTTGTATTCTGAGGTCTATGCTGTAATAGCTGTGAGTCGCTGCTTTTTTATTTGAACTTTGCAGTGCCCTTTGCTTTGTAAACCAAGCAACAGCATATTTTTGGGGACATTGGTTGGTTGCGTGTGTTTTGGTCAAATTCCGTTTCTTGTTTTAGGGAGTACTTTGAGTAAAAAGATTCTCTCTGGTTTTTATCCTTTTTATTACTTCTTTATTTAATTTTTTTAACTTTTTTCTTGCTCCCTTATCTCCCCACCTGTTCACCGATTTCTTGTTTCCGTTCTTGAAAATATACATATATAATGGAATAAACAAAACATTTGCACAGGCAACGAGTGTGTGTTTTACGGGAGAGAGAGAGAGAGAATAGACGTAGAAAGAGACAACCCACTATGGTCACTCTCAGCGTGCTAAAGAATAAGCCATAAAAGCAAGATTGTCATCCGCAGCTTATTTACTATTCTATCTTCTTCTTTCTCTCTCTTGTTGGGCTTTTCTTGGTTTTAGTTGGAAGTGCGTCTCCAATCTCCAACTTTTGTGTTTTCTTGGCTGAATCATCGTTTTTATTTGAAGCTTCAACGATATTAGTGGGAATGGGATAGCCTTTCTTGAGTTTTTGCTTTGATTTTTTATGCATTATGTGGCCTTTCGTTTTTCCGAGCTTTGGTTAAGCAAACCGTGCAAGGTCAGAACTTTGTAGCTGAAACTCCTTTCTTTTGTTCCATCAAGATTCTGTTTACCTTAAATCGATCAAGGAAAACTTTCTTGTTTATCCTTTCTTCTTGCAACATACTTCTTCCTTTGTTTACGCAACAGGAAATTGGACAAAGATAGATGAAGGGGTTTGCAAGAAAGGGTGAGGGGTGTCCACAGTTGATGGATTTGATCCCCAGAAAGGGCTGGCTTGTGGAAAAAAGTGCAGAAGAAACAAAAAACCATGGGCTTGAATTAACCCTTGGTCCACCAAGTGGAGACTGGAAAATATCGAAAGAAAAAAGCAATGAATCCCCTCTCTCTTTCACTCACTTTTCGAATGACCCTTGTCTTAAAAATCAAGTCTTGAAATACCCGTTGAATCAGCCAACAATGGCTCCTTTCATGCACCTTCAGTTAGTTCATCAGCAGATACATGGAGGAGGTCGAGTTACTGTCATGAAGGAAGAATCCTCACAGCCCTGTAACAATAGAGCAGGAGAGGATTTCCGGAGTGCAGAAATAATGAAGGGATTTTCACCAGATCCTGCAGATACTGCTGTCGCCAACAGAAACAGTGCTCAGAAAAGGTGGCTCATCTTTAATGCCAAGTTTTCTTTGTACTCTGTTTTTGTTTTTCCCTTCTTGGTTTTTGCCTTAGGTATTTGCACTGTTTCATTCAATATGTTAAAGCTTGTTTTGTTTTTAATTTTTATGGTGTCATTATGATGCACTTACATTTCTCTTTTTATAATTTCTCTCTCTTTTGGGCTGTCGTGTATGATTTTACGATAGATCACCTTAGTCAAAGCTTAATTCGAGCTCAGGTTTTGACTACATGTCTGTGTAGTTGAGGTTTAACTATTCAACTCATGTATTGATTTAAGTTAATATCCAGAGGTCTCATGTTAGAATGAAGCACTCTGCTGAACACGTGTACGAGCCCATATTGGTTCCATGATTACGTACGGGGTTTTGCGTTAGACAAGATCTAAGCTTAATCGTGTGTTTACTCAACAATGACTAGCGGAACTGATATTTGTAATAGTCCGTCCTTGTCGAACTAGGAGAGCCAGTGAAATTTGAATGGTCTTATAAGACTATGTAATAGAGTTCTTTGGCAATCTTTGTTAATCGTTTGCCCCTTTCGTAAGCTAGGACAGATATGGATGGAGCAGTTATCAGGGAAGTTCAACGTGTAAAGTCTCTCATTTGCTGGGCTCGTTGGCCTACACGACGACCATTACCTCCGTCTTGTCCTTGTAGATGATAAACTTTGGGAGTTCGATCTGCTACTTTTGTCTCAGTCCCCCCACCCCATGGTTTTACTTTCTTTTACTTTCATCAAAAAAATCATGGTGAAGAATGATGTCGTTTTTATCAATAGGACTGCTTCTCCAGTGGTGGGATGGCCTCCAATCCGATCATTTCGAAAGAATCTCACGAATGGAACTTCTTCTAAACCTGCATCAGAATCTCTGAATACGAATCTCACCGAAACTTCAGGCCAAAAACCAAATGAAGATCTTCCAAAAAGCAGCCTGTTTGTGAAGATCAACATGGATGGTGTTCCGATTGGAAGAAAAGTTGATCTTAAAGCTTATGACAGTTATGAGAAGCTCTCCATTGCGGTCGATGAACTCTTCACGGGCCTTCTTGCAGGTTACTTATTTTTAATTTTTAGAACTTTACCGTAGAATTACTAGTTCTTGATTCTTATTTGATGCAAGTTCAAGATGTTAGTTAGCAGGAGTGATGCTTACATTTCAAGATAAACAGTGCGTGAAAATTGAATTTTTTTTCAAGTTTTAAAATTTCATTTATCTGTAGCTCAAAGAGAAGCTTGTGGTGTTGGAATCAAGTATAAGGACAAGGGAGGAAACGGGACGAGGGGACATTTATTGGATGAAAGTGGAGAATACACTCTTGTCTATGAAGACAATGAAGGTGACAGGATGCTTGTTGGTGATGTCCCTTGGCAGTAAGCATCACTATCCTTGCTCCATGTACACATTACATATTGCCTTTTGTATACGAATCGAAAAGTTCAATCCTAATAAAATTTATAAATCTTGTGTTCATGATGATCTAAGTTTTCAATAAACAAAAATTGATTTGTTTTTTCACATCACATTCGACAGCATGTTTGTGTCAACGGTGAAGAGGCTACGCGTCTTGAAGAGCTCTCAACTTCCATTGCTGTCCCTTGATGGTACTGTTCATTTTGGAAAAGAAAAACATTACATTACCTATATTATATCGAAAAATAAAGAATCGAGTTTGTGAAGTTTCTAATCCTTTGATATTGTTTGCAGATGGAAGTAAAAAGGGGAGGCTTTCAACTGAATAAAGAGATGGTTACTTGAATGTTTGTTTTTCTTAAATTTTTAATGATATGTAGAGAGAGACAGACGAATATGGGCTGTAAAATTTGAATGTTTCTTGTGTGAGACTGCGTTAATTGGGAATATTAAAAAAAAATTTGGTTTTATATGAAAATTGTTGAAACTATTTATTTTTATCTAAGGCCCTCGATTCTCAAAGCCCACTCAATCATAACAAAATACAAGGGCATCCCAAGCATGTGCCATCAGTTGACTTGAACCAGATCTTGGTTCGAGAAGTGGTTGTAACTTACCATGTTTCATGTATGTATAGGCACCACCTAAGGTGTTGCGAAATGAGTCGTCGACGGCTAGTTAAAAACGTAGGATATTACGCTAAGGAGTCGATCAGATATTTTTATCATCAGATTGAATTGAGCAACATAGCAAAATATATTGACTTGAACATCCTCCTGACTGCCAGCAATTGGTTACCAAGCAAGCACTCGAGCACAAAACCAAGTATGGGTAGATGCATGCGTTCTTGTTGCAGTCTTAAGGCATGTGGAATGAAAATGCACATTACATGTCCAAGTCTAGAAAATCTCTGTGCCGTCTCCAATTAGGTTCAGGTTGCTCTGATCAGCTTGCCCAAACTGATGTGAATATTATGTTATGATCACTGTGTTGTAAACTGACCGACGATTTCGGTTGAGATTAAACTAGCAAGAGGTTTGGTCAAGTTACAATGAATTGGAACGCATCCAAGTCGTTTTCGCATGATTTATTCTCTAATTACTATCTAGGCTAATTCATCAATGAAATGATAATTGTGATGATTTGAACTAATTAGAATTAATAAACTATACTGAAATAAATCTCTCAACTAAATTAATAGATGAAACTTTAGGAAAAAAATCAAAAATCTAACATATATCTATTATATCTATTATATGTGACTTTATATGTGAATTTCCATTTGTCTCCTTATTAATT
>NC_133315.1:1731425-1873589 GCF_012295235.1 Primulina huaijiensis
AAATATTACTTTTTATGCTAAAAGTATTACTTTTTATTGTGAATAGCGGTATGATTGACACGTCTCACAGATAAAGATTCGTGATACCGTCTTACAAGAGACATACTCATATAATTAATAATCGACGTGTAATTAACATATTTAAAATCAAATAACATTTTAAATAAAATGATTTGAATCATTTCACCATATACATAATTAAAAAAAAATTAAATTAGAATTATCACATGAACTCTCGCTTTCAAAAGTTTTTGTCAATTCCGCTGTATCAAAATATATAATTATTTATAAAACACAAAAACTCTTATGATCTGTCTCATAAATAAATATCAATGAGATCGTCTTACTATGAGTGAAATAATTTAAATTATACAAATATTCAAATCTACAATTTTCCCCCAAAGATTTATTTGAGCAAGTGAATATGTCAAATTGTCTTTATTTGGAAGTAAGTGTCTTTTTCGCAATTGAATTTCATAAAAACAGAAACATACTGAAATTCATTATTACATTTGAGCAGAGTATTTAATGTAAGTGGGGACAATAATTAAATGCCAAAATACTCTTCTTTCATTTAATTTCGCCAAAACTAATTGTGTCACTAAAGACAGTTTTAACCCAAATATCACAAACTAGACAGTTTTAACCCAAATATCACAAACTAATTTAAGAGCATCAACTGCTTTTATAAAACAATATATTTTTTTGGCTATGTTCATATAATTCAAATAGCTTAAAAAATTGACATTTAATATACAATCTAAATATATTAACTTTATAGCATGTTTATGTACCATGTTTTACCATATTTTATAATTTATTTCGACTAGTGACATTTCGAACAAATGATCATATAATATCATTTAAAACATTAACACTACACTTAAAAAATCAATGGAATTGATTGATTGATAACATAAAATTGTAACATTAAAAATAAAATATGGAAGGTTTTTTTATTTAATAAAATATAAAGTAGTTTTCATTAACTCGATAAGCCAAGCAAGCAGGATGTGTTGGTTGAAGAAATGTCAATAATCTTGATTTGATTGTAATAAAACTTGTTATTATGTTGATAACATATTTCATTAGTTGACAAATTGGAAGTTTTGGAAAGCTAAAACTCGAATTCAGCATAACAGATTCCGCACAGATGACCTCTCTGCTTGTTTCAGCGGACCTTCGCTTGATTCAGCTTAGCAGACATAAGTAGAACGAGCTGATTTCCTCACACACAAATCACTCAAAAAAAAGATAGATGAGTTTGATGGAACAGTTGAGTGAGTGATAGTATTTGCACAAAAATATTAAAGAATGTGTATTTGATTGTGAGAGTTATTGTCTCAACTAGATTTGAGAGTGTGCTAGGAGTTTTTGTAGGTAGTTGGTAAGTTTTATTGAAATGTGTGTTTACAGAGATTGTAAAGCCAATTCTTCCAGTGGAATCTTTTCGAAAACGGAAGAATGAGATACATAGAAAGATTTGACATTCGAACTTTCCTGAAAAAATTCGTGTATCTTTCAAGCATCACAGATAATCACATTGGTAAAAAAATAAAAATAAAATAGCTTGGTCATGCATGAAGAAAATCAGTTTATTTGTTGAATTCGGACTATGTATGATGCAGTATAAAAGAAGCTATGGATAAAGTTGGAGACTTGCCTAAAGAACCAATGATGTTGCATTCATCAATCGAAGGGGAAAATATATTCAAATTTTAGTCACCCATCGTCAAGAAAACTCAGTATACTCATTCTAAAAATTTTATATTTATTTACAAGAAGTACTTGAGTTTGTGTCAATATGATATTCTACTTTGTGCTAGCATTGCTTTGAGTGTTAGCATGCTTAGAAATTCTCTTACAATTGTGATTATGTTTAGTGACTAATAATTGAATGTCTTAAATTTTTAATGAATATTTGGTTGACAAACTTATCTTAATTATGTGTTGGTAGAAATTTTTTGTTTAAGTTGTTTATTTTTAATTACTCAATTTAAGTATCTATGTGTTGAATATATTTCATTAATGACATATTTAGATTGAGTTAAAAGTTTTAATGTATGTGCTATTATTGTGCATTATTTTGATTCTCTCTATTTTTGTAATTTCCAAAAAAATATGGATGAGAGAAATATGGATTGAGAGCTATCCCCTTGTCTTAGGTTATAATTGAGAAAATTTTGTTGTAATAGATTAAATCATCACACAGAAGATATACGAGCTTGATAGAATAATTGAATGATAGTATTTGCACGAAAACATTAAAAAAATATATATTTGGTTGCGAGACTTGTTATCCAAACTAGAGCTGAGAGTGTGCTAGTAGTTAACTAGGTAGCTGGTAAGTCTTATTGAATTGGGTGTTTACAAGTGTTGTAACACCAAAGACTTTTAGTTGTAATGCGAAAGTCTTAATAGATATAACTGATTGAGAGCTATCCCCTAGTGTTCGAACTTACATAAAAAAATTGTGCATCTTTAGTTTGTCGCATTTATTTATTATTGTTTTTTTGGTAGGTATTGTAAAAGCATTTTATGTGTTCTATAAAATATCAAAATGTTGCATACAAAGTGTTTGATAACATGCTTCAACCAAACTATTTTAATAAATTCAACTTGCATATCTTTTAAATATTTTATAAAATATTTAGTTAGTTTTAAATATATTATTTTGAGTGTCTTTCACTTAGTTTGAAAATCATTTTTATTTAATTTTTCGATATTCAATATTTAAAAAATTGAGCTATCGTAAGTTGTAACACAATTCTTGCCCCCCATCTATCCTAACAATGTGAAGCCTTGCACATTGACTTAATTAAAAATTGAATTATTCGAGCTCATTATTAAATCTTTCCATAAAATTAAATAAAATATTTTTATAAAGTGATGGCTCGCATTAATTAATTTCTAGTAAATGTTACATTACAATATCTCCCACAGGTTGTGATACTACTCGGATTCAAGTGTTTTTTTTTAATTCATATATATTTTTATATACCAATCTATTCTTATAAATTGTTTCATAAATTATGGACTGTATTTTTACATATTTTTGTGTGTGTTAATTATAGTACTTTAATATATACATGGATGAAATGATAATGATATATAATAAAATGATGAACTTTAGCATAAATTGGACAAAACACTTATCAATATTGATCAATCAATGTTTTAGTATTCGCACCAAGTAAAAGGGCATTGTAGTTGTTTGCTATGTCAAACGTCGTTCGATTTTCAATCTTGATAGAAAAAATGTGAAATTTTTTGAAGCAGAAATGACATGTTGCGTTTCGATTGAGATATTTGAAATTATTTCAAATCCACTTGATTATTATTTGAATGAATTCATGTTGATTGTTGGATAAATTTCAAATTCAGTAGTTGGTTTTATATACATGTAAGCTGTAATAATAACTCGATGACAGATCCATTCCTCATATCTTATCCTCCAAATCAAATTCTTGTATCATATCTTATACTCCAAATCAAATTCTTCTATCCAAATACAAATTCGAAGTTGGTCAATTTGTTTTTCAGTCAAAGTTAAATTTTCACATAATGAATTTTGACCACTTTTTTTACACGACAATATATGAAACATTTTTGTAGGTAATAAATATTTCGAAATTTTTTCAAATATATAAATTTACAACTTTTGTTTCTTGTTTTTCTTTTGTTTCTTAGTTTTCTTTTTTACAAGGAGAGGCAAATTTACTATTTTGAAAACACGAAATGTTAAGTTGAGGGCGACGTTTTCTGGAGACTGAAAATCAGCAGACAGAGAGACAGTGCTGAAAGAAACTTCAGACCCTCATTTACATGTGCACAGATTTTGGGAGTATCGTCTCTTTCGATGTAAAAACGTAAACATTTCACTGTTACAAATGTGAGCGTATCATTGCTCTTTACCGAGCCCTGTATGCGCTATGCGGATGTCTGCCCTTTTCTTTTTTTTTTTTTTCTTTTTTATTTATATATTTTCAAATTATTATGGCGTAAAAAAGCGACCTTTCGTATTTTCTGATCTGGGTTTTGCGTATTTGATGTTATTAGGATCACATTACATCAACATGGATGTAGTTGTTGAGGTTATTCAAACTTTGAAAGCTCTGTCCATGTTATATCTCAATTTCATCCACTCTCTCTTTAAGACACACACCGTGAGTCATGACTTGGAAAAATGTTGTTTTGTTGAGATGTCATGTTCTTGTAATTTAGATGTATCTTTAAATAAGTGGCAAGAAAAGAAAAAAGATGACATTGATTGATTCAAAGATAGCTAAATCACAGTATTCTCCTTTATGAATCTTGATCACCTCTGTTATACATATTGCATGTCTTATATTGTTGTCTGGGCGTTCTTTTGTTTTGTTTTGTTTGTTTGTTTGTTTTTTTTTTTTTGTTTATTACGCTGATTGTTTTGTGGGTTTTTGCAGGAGTCATGAAAATGTGGGAGATCTGGACTTTGTGAGAGAAGATTGAGAAGTCACATCTGAAACAAAGATACTCAACTCTCCTGTCATTCAATGACTATTTTGATTCCCTTTTGTTTGTGACGTTGGATTGATGTTTTTAGTGTGAAAAGCCAAAAGTAAGAAATAAAAGCATCATCCGAGTATGGAGTAAAATACTTGGTTTTTGAAGGGAATCAATAGTTCCACGTTTTCCAAGCTTCCAATTATTAACATATATAATAGAGAGTCAGTGGGTCGTTTTGGATCCATAGAACAGCCAACCTAAGTAACCCAAGCCCTTCACAATTCTACCCCCGTCTTTTTACTTCTCTGCAGCCTATTGTTTGCTTGCTGGCATTTTAATGGTGCTGGTGGAGCATGGAGTTGGAAGTGTTTCTCTGTCTCTTGTGTGGTACTGGTACCTAATCATGTGCCCAACAGTGACTTCTCGTTCTTGAAATGAAATCTCTCTGCAGAGATCTGTGCGAATAAGCCATCTTGATACCATTTTTAGAACCTGAATTTGTAGTCATCTCTGGTTAAATTCATCACCCTCTCTTTGATTTCAGCGCTTTGACTAAAAACTCTTTACAAATTAAATTGCAAAAGAAATTCTTGATTTTCCTCGTAAAAAATATGTTTCTTGGTTGAAAGCGTCATCTTGTTTCCGTTAAATATCCCATTCCCTTAATTTGAAAAGCTCGAGCTTGTTCTCGGTTCGCCTCTAGAGTGTCAGTAAAGTCGTAGGTGCAAGGAAAACTTTAGTAGTTGTGTGAGTGGCAAAAGGCAAAATAATGCACCTAATGTTTCTTGTTTTATCGTTGTTGTAAACAGACAGTAACATAGAGTTAGAATAAGCAGTAGACCTGTGGCATTTCGTGAAAGGAGAAACCAGTGCTGTCTTCACTTGAAATATTTTAAAACGAAGCGTGGCATAATTTTCAAGTGGGAAAATGAGTAAAGACTTGAAAAAGGGGGGAAACCTAGAGAAGAGTTGCGAAGTGGCTGAGAAAGTGGTGGTGGCTGTTAAAGCATCGAAGGAGATTCCTAAGACTGCTCTTGTTTGGGCTCTGACTCATGTTGTGCAGCCTGGGGATTGCATTACTCTTGTGGTGGTGGTCTCTTCGCATCACGCTGGTAACATTTTTGTGATCATCTTTTTGAAATCATGCCCTTTTCATGAGAATTTAGCCTTCTTTTCAATTGAAGTTTTCTGAGAAAATGCAATTTGTAAATTTTTTTGTGGTGCCAGGAGATTTGATAAAGCTTTTCGATTCCATAAAGCTTGAGTATGTTTCTGAATCAAGATGAGCAATTCAGAAGAAATAATGGTTTCAAATTTGTGGAAATTTCTTGAATTTGAATACATTGCAAATTGCAACATGTTAGCATAATCTTCTGGTTGGCATTGCTCCTTCGTGCCAGTACATTGCCTCTTTTTGGCTGGACTTCCATGGATTTTAGTCAACTAGACTGCTCAATCTATTTTGGAGCGTCGGAAGTAAATATATATAGAAAAATCTATGCGGACACCAAGTTCATTTTCTGCACTGCTTCTAGTGTTTTTATGTGAATCTCGTTATTTGTCAAGCTTGGTGTTTTTTGCAGCTATTCTGAAGAATAGAGCTGTCTTGTTTTTTGAGTTCATTGCTGTTTCTTTTAATTCGTGACATGAGTCAAGCAAATGTCATTGATGAAATTTTATATCACCAAAATCAGGTAGAAAATTATGGGGCTTCCCAAGGTTTGCTGGAGACTGTGCTAATGGTCATAGGAGGTCACACACTGGTACAAGTGCAGAACAGAAGTCTGACTTAACAGATTATTGCTCTCAAATGTTTCTTCAGCTTCATGATGTTTATGACCCTAACAAAGTGAGAAAAACTTTTTTTGCTTATTTGACTAAAGGGATGGATCTGGGAATTTTGTCGAGCAGGGGCGACCTAAATATTTTACATATTTAATGCATTTTAACATGATCTGATGTATACATTGGCATTTCAGATCAACGTGAAGATTAAAATTGTATCGGGGACACCATGTGGAGCTGTGGCCAGCGAGGCAAAGAAGAATCAAGCTAATTGGGTTGTACTGGACAAGTAATGTCTACGGTCCCCTTTGTTAAAGTATCTAAAATTAGCTATGAAACCTCCCTAAATTAAATTCCTGTTTTTGAATCTCTTTTAGACACCTCAAACACGAGGAAAAACGCTGCATGGAAGAACTGCATTGCAATATTGTAGTAATGAAGCGTTCCCAAGCGAAGGTTCTTCGTCTGAACCTAGTTGGATCACCTAAAAAGCAACTCGAAGTGAATTCTGACAAAGATCAGTCGTCTAAGAAACAAGAAAACAAGACTGATTCTTTGAATACAAATGATTCTTCTTCTTCTTCGGCTCATGGCCCAGCAGTTACACCTTCGAGTAGTCCCGAGACTTTTACTGCCACTGAAGCTGGAACTTCATCGGTTTCAAGTTCTGATCCTGGAACGTCACCTTTCTTCGTTGCTGAAATGAAGGATGGCCTGAAAAAAGCCGAGATATTAGTCACAGAAACAAAAAGGGGCCATGATGAGTCCAGTTCAGATACCGAGAGTGAAAATTGGTCTGCCTCCTCGAGTTTAAGATTTCAACCATGGATGGCAGACATTGTTAGTGCACGTTGCCGATCTTTTGAACGCATTGGAGAGAGCTCCAGACGATCCAATAACTCGATTAACGCTTCGGTAGAAAAGCTCTCGAAATTAGACATTGAAGCTGGGTTCGAATCACCAAGCTATCGATCTAATCTTGATTTTGGTGGCAGTTTGAGGGAAGTGATTGCACTTAGGACTGTCCCTTCTGCTCCCCCTCCTTTGTGTTCTATATGTCAACACAAGGCTCCTGTCTTTGGGAAGCCTCCAAGGTGGTTCACATATGCCGAGCTAGAGCTTGCCACTGGAGGGTTTTCACAGGCTAACTTCTTAGCTGAAGGTGGATTTGGAACCGTCCACCGAGGGATCCTTCCCGATGGCCAGGCAATTGCTGTGAAGCAACACAAATTTGCGAGCTCTCAAGGGGATCATGAGTTTTGCTCGGAAGTTGAAGTGCTGAGCTGTGCTCAGCAACGTAATGTTGTTATGCTCATTGGTTTTTGCATAGAAGATGGCAGAAGATTGCTAGTGTATGAATATATCTGCAATGGATCATTGGATTCTCATCTTTACGGTATTATATAAGCTATTTTCAGTTTCTTCATTAAAGGATAAACGTCAATTTATGACATTTTGCAAATGTCCTCGGAATTTTCAGGGCGTCATCAGGACACACTAGCATGGAATTCACGTAAAAAGATAGCGGTTGGAGCCGCGCGAGGGTTACGATATCTTCATGAAGAATGCAGAGTCGGTTGCATCGTGCATCGAGATATGCGACTGAATAACATTCTGATTACCCATGATTTTGAACCCTTGGTACAAATTTACTTTCTTTCTTGTTGAGAAATGTTTCTGAGAAATTGGATGTGATTCTTGGTTGATCTTACTTTTATCTGCAAGGTGGGAGACTTTGGTCTTGCGAGATGGCAACCAGATGGTGAGACAGGAGTTGAAACTCGAGTCATTGGAACATTGGGGTAATTTTCAAATTTTGCTCATCCTTTGTTATGTAAAGGTGTAGATCCAAGAATTCAGGAAAGGGGGCGATACAAAATGAGGGTGGGGGCAATTCTCCTTGGGGGAAGGCAAACAAAGGTGGTCTGCCACCCACCTCATTTCGACATAGTACATTATGTCGCCCCCTCATCCAAAATTCTAAAGTCTGGTTGAACAATGTGAGTTTGATAAACTATCTTGATCATAAGGTACTTGGCACCTGAGTATGCCCAAAGTGGTCAGATCACAGAAAAGGCGGACGTTTACTCATTTGGAGTGGTGCTTTTGGAGCTTGTCACTGGGCGTAAATCGCTGGACCTTAACAGGCCTAAAGGACAGCAATGCCTTACTGAATGGGTATAGCTCTTTCCACAGAGCATTGGTATTTTGTACTTGAGCTTGGTCTCTCCAATTCTATATCCACAGGTAATTTTACGCTGATACAATTCTTGACAGGCACGTCCCTTACTGGAAGCATATGCCATTGATGAACTGGTTGATCCACGAATGGGAGGCAACTATGCGGAGAATGAGGTTCACTGTATGTTGCACGCCGCATCTCTATGTATACGCCAGGATCCTCAGGCAAGGCCTCGCATGTCACAGGTAACTGATTTTTTTTTTTTTTTTGCTTAAATATATACTTGTGCTTAAATGATTCTGAAGGCACATTTATATCCAGCCCACGCTAATTTAAAAATATTCCTTAAAAGAAGGTCAGGGCAAGCATTTTATTAGAGCTCGAAACAAAATCCAATCTTCAAGCTCGAGATCAAGTTTGGCCATTTTTGTCACAAAAACGACCTTTGATTTTTTAAAAAATTAGCTGTTACATGTAATCTATATGAAAATTAAGTTCTTAGGATCACTTGCATCATCCTTAGGTGAGCTTCAAATGCTGAGATATTTTCACTTATTTCCTATATTTTCCGATAATAGGTACTTCGGATACTTGAAGGCGATGTCATGAATTCAAGTCAAATATCCAGTCCACGATATGATGTAGGCAACCTGAGTGGTAGGACTTGTTCATCAGATCACCAACATGAACATTGTGTTGGCCCTATTAGGGACGAGGAATCCATAAGTTTTAGCTCGAGGCTTTCTGTTAACTCGAGAACGAGTTTTAGAGATGGAGAGGGAGTCAAGATCATTGGCGAAAACAAATAGCGGAATCTGCTCATAACTATGTTTACCATCCTTCCATGTTCTTCGTTTTTAAGATTTCGCCGCTTGTATAGAACTAGCTGTATTGCGTTGTAATCCAATGATAAATGCATTCCACTGTAATTTTGCGTGTTAAGGTTTAGTGTACTCGTTTCTACTTGAATTAAGCCAATAAAGCCTAGCAATTGTAGTCCTTGTCATGCTATGAAAGGTACTGGTTCAGGCTAGCATTGTATGATTGGGATACAATTCGAGTAGTCGGATGTCAATGGAGTCAATAATGAGAATATTATCACGGGAACTAGACTAGCTTCAATGAACTACAAAAATATTGGACTAGGTGTCAATATTCATGGTGGTTTGGCCAGAATATGCAAACCCGACTGCACAGCAACTGGGGCAAGCTGCCTGGCGAACAATAGCTTCATACAAGGAAAACTAAAGGATGTCATAGATTTTACACAGAACATTGTGTGCTATTGTCTTCTAGGATTTAAAACATGCATGTTTATTGTAGAACCAGTGAGATTTATGCTTCTACACTAGTGTTTTCAAGGCTTCCTCATTTTCGACCTGGCATATCTGGAAACAATGATGAAAATAAAAGTTCAATATTAAATAATGAATCGTGAAACGAACATGAATGCAATGGACGTTATTGAGTAGCGTAGATTACTCTATATGCATGCCACCCCGGTCCGAGGAAGGTAACGAGCTGCCTTGAATCGCATTCATTGCCTCGGTTGCTTGTTCAACTTTCTGCAAATACATGAATTTTTTTTGACAAAACTCAAAAGTAACTCCAATGTTTTAAGCGCAGTTTTCTTATAAAAATGAGCAGGATCAAAAGATCTCATTTTGTCAAATGAAACAAGCTCGTACCTCAAAATCAGCAAATGCAACTGGCATTCCACCTCGAGTGCGAACCTTAAGGCCGTTGAATCCCGGGTATCTGAAATGCAAAGGAATGAACTATCAATCCTTGTCAAATCCATTTTTATATTTTAATCTGAATATGCTGAGTCTTCAACTATTCTTGGGGTCCCTTGTTTTGGCTACACGAACATGGTTCATCGTTCAGGGGCAACTTACTGAGAAAGAACTTGCTTCAGTTCCGCATCAGTACTGTTGGGACCCAGATTAGCAATAAACAGGGTAGAGCATGCGCCATCTGCTGTCTTTTCTTGATCCTATGACAACCATTTGCACAGAAGCTAATGACAATACGCCAACCAAAAATAATATGGACAGTAAACATCTTTGTTCAATGTATGTATTGAAATTAGGGCTGTAAATGAATCGAGTCGATTCGCGAGCTTTTCAAGCTGACTCGATAAATATTTGATTCGTATTCTAAGTTATTGAACTCGAACATAGTCAAATTTTGTTCGAGCCGACCCAAAATTATTTTGTTCGATAGTTCGCGAAATTTAATATTTTACTAAATATGTATACATTTCGAGCTTTTTGGACATTTCGAGCTTTCGGACATTCATTCATGATCCTTAAAATTCGAGCAATAACTCAAATAGCTCGCGAATTGGTTCGAACATTAGGAGCCGTACTCGAACTTCAATTCAAGTCAAACTCGAGCAAAAAAATTTAAAATTTTAGAGTTTCGAATCTAGCTCAAACTCGTATATACTTAATTCGAACAGAATTTAAGCCTTAATTATTTACTAATAATCGACTCGGTTCAGTTTGTTTATATCCCTAATTGGAATGCCAACAAATTATTAATTTTTTCTTCAAACATTATAAAGAAGTATTCTCAGTCAGATAAAGTGGGTGCAGCGCAGTCTATCATTACAGCTCAACAAGTTCCAAGAGTTGAGTAAACAAGATAAATGGAGGAAGAGTCAGCTTACATTCCGTGGAGCAAAGGAATCATTATCCTCAGCTGCTTTTTCAGTGCTGTAAAATGCAACATGGTGTTTTATTAGATCCACGGTGGTCAATCCACAATAATTGGGCAAAAGAGGAACGTTGTCATAATAGGCATCATTTCTGCGGTAAATATGTATAACCTATTTTCCACTGCTGAACCATGTAGGTTACCAGAGTCATTGGTAGTTGGATCATCGGAATCACTCTCTCCTGAAAGTCAACAATGTGAATTTGATTCACGTCAAAGAGACAAATCAGCAATTTATCAGGAACTATTCATACCACAATACAGAGACTGATAACAGTTAATAGACCAGCATACAAATTGAAATCAAGAATTTTCTCTGTTAATCCTTTCACTTATTTCCATGTTCTTCTAGATTATACTTCCTCGGGAAGAACCACAACCCCTTCCCTTGGGACAGCGCACAGGACCCATGTTCAAGGTCGAGTTCTAGGTAAGGTGTCGACCAAGGCCAAAAAAGAAGGAAGGGTGTTTTTGCAGTGTTTCTAATAATTTGCACACCATATTACCATAGTCATTTGATGATTCCCTAGCATGGGTACCAGATGTTTTCCTTCTGTCGATAACCACGTATGGACCACTTCCTGCAACAATGAGTATTTTCAGCTGCTGTCAAGGGTCTAATCGAGCCAAATAGCAACTAATCAATCCATCATATGATGGCTAGATATTATAAGACCTCAGAAGTGATCATAAGAAAAAGAAACAAAACATTATTACCTGGTTTAATTTTTCTAGTGGAATTTGATCTTGCCAATTCGATGTGCAAAGTTGAACCAGTTTGAGGATCAAATTTTACACCCTATGATAGACCATACACAAATACAAAGTGAGGAAACACGTAATAATACCAAAGTATAATATTCCAAAACATGATCATCCTCAACGAAAGTACAAACATAAGATCATGCATGCATGTCTGACTGATGCACGAAAAGGGAAATCAGAATAACCTAGAGATTTGGAAATGTTACTCCCAGGATCAGAAAATGGCAGAAATTTCTCCTTCATTCAAACGTTTCCCCTTATTTGGTTCTGTTTCTCATTTTCATTTTTCATCCACCATAATAAAAACAAACATCATCGTCCATTTTTTTTCTCTTTAACAAACCAAAATTTCCCTCCTTTTTACACCTTCCAACATTTTCATTACTTTTAATGCAATTTTTTTATCAATTCCCAGAAAAAATAAAATTTATTATAATATATTCTAACTGAAAAAACTAATATTTTAATTTATATAATTATCTTATTATGTAACATTACCACCAGATACATGACGTGACTTGGAGTCTACAATGACAAATATGGTCAAATACATCTTTGCATGCAAATTATTTACCCAAAACATTTCCACAAAATATTACCTCATATCTCCTAAAAGAAAACCAAACAAAATGTTCCCCGATCTGTTCCCATTCGCAGGGTAGCTAATAAATTCCATATGAGAAAACTTAGACAAAGTTCTAAGCTCGAGCCAGATGTACATTATGTAAATCAGAATTGGGAAGGGTCATATAGCTACAATTATTGCCTTTCTCTTCCTTTCCCCCTTCTATTCCCCACAAAGCAAGGAAAAGATTTTGCATTCCTGAACTACTCTATTTGATACTCAAGATTTACATATATGCTCTTGTGAGAAACCAATAAAAATCCATTAACTAATCAACAAAAGTATGTCTAGGCGAAATATATTTCAATTTGGTGAAGCATGAACTTTTGTAACCAGAACATTTCTTAACAAACTCTCAGTAATCTTACTTAATATTCTATTTTTAGCAAATGACTAAGAAATAACAAAGCTCAAATAACCACAAAAAAATGACCATCTTGGATGCTGTAAGCTACTCCAACCACTTTATAATACATTTACTAGATGCAATATAAAAAATATTCTAGCCAGGTGGGATAACTTCCAAAATGTTTAGCATATTGTTATATGTGCGCGACCAGGATCTAGTTACAGGTTGACTTGTGCCGGCGTTCTCTACGATTGTTCAATTGTTTTTCTGAGATTTTCTTCCATTTCACCCTATGTTTGATTAAGTTTGTCAAGGGTCGTTTAATGAGAGAACCTCGCAATCTCGGACTCACAAGGTGAGAATAAATTCTTAAGCTTGAATTTTATTAATCAAGAAACTAAGTACTTTTGCAGAAAATAAACAGACTCACTAACAAACCAAAACTCAAAAGACCAATACTAATAAACTTCAAATTTTAAAAGACCAATTCTACGAAAAAACCAAATCCTAAAGAAAGAAAAAAGAAACAAAAGCTAGACTCCACAACTCTATGGCTTCACGCTGTCACTCTTGAACTTCCCATAAGTGCAACTCTTGTAAACAATATCCTCGGTTGGTGTAGCTACGTCACATGGACTCGGAGAAGGTTGGGCCGAGCCCATGACACATACAAAAATAGATAATCAAGACCCGTGAATAAAAATCAATAAGAAAGCATTCCTAGAGCAATCATTGCAATTTGAAATAGTTTCACCATGAAGTCAAACCTCAATCATTTTGCATCTCTTTCGCTAATCAGAGGGTAGCCTAGTGGTCAAAGAACCAAATAGGTTCTTTGGCAACAAAAGAACGTATTTTGTGCATGCTTAAACAGGGTAGTGATTGTGGAGTTTTTCACATGCCTAATGGGTTTAATTGCTGCATGCCAAAACCCCAAACAGACGCAATTTAGCTTCCCACAATCAAGTTGAAGAAAAATGAAATAAAGCATTGCCGTAAATAACTTCAAATTCAATTTCTTTTCCTCCCATCGAATAATTTATCGTTATTCATTCATCCCCCTAGATTAGAACAGCACAGGCAACAATCAAAGAAAAATAATAATACAAAAAACAAACAGAAACTTGGCAAATGCATCAATCCATATAAATCGAAGGAATAAAAAACACCAGAAAGTAACTAAAGATCAGTTTCAATACCGACTAACATTTAGAGAATGCAAAGCTGCCATTGCTGATTGATGATTCACAAAGGTGGCAAAAGCCACAGCCTGCAATTGCAAACCAGAGTTACAATAACCTGAATTCCCATAATATGGTAATATCTAACTTTCCCTTTCATGACCAGCGAAACTGCAGATAAAAAACATTTTCCTGGAGAATTCAACAAAGCTCGTAAATACATTCATACTTGAATAAAAGAATTCAGATTTAATGTATTTCTTAAAAATTTAATGCAATCCATAGTTTCAATCAAAGAAACAAATATTTCACTGAGACGGAACATGGATGACAAGTGACACGAAATCCATGGCAAGATCGTCAATCAAAAAGCATCTTTAATCATCGTAAATATTCCTCAAACAGCAAATGGACTCTTTAGACTTCTAAAAATGCAATTGCAACAAATTAACCTATTAATCCAACCCACTGAGCTGAGGTTATAACTGAAAATGTATTCAAAATTAGATAGAATAATCAATTCTAGTTTTAAAACACTGTGTTAGCTAACAGCTTTAGTACTTGACTTGAGATAAAATGGATTTAAAAAAAAAACTAAATTGGAAGGCGAAAAGAACTGGAGAAGTCAAACCTGATTACCGCGGCCAGTGTATTTGAGCTGGCAATAATCAAATCCAGGACGTCGACGGAAGAGATTGTGAATCTCACGGGCCTTCACGTCCTCGGGAAGACCGGAAACAAAAAGCGTGCTGATTCCATCTCTGTCTTTGGAGGCATAGCCGTATTCCTGCGGAGGAGGTGCCAAGTAGTACGGTTCATACGGCGGCGGAAGTGCCATGTCGGAGAAGGTGGCGATGGCGATGGAAGCGTTGCTGGAGTGGAAGTGAGTGACCGAGTCACTAAATCAATTAGCTTTGGACTTTGGTACTGTGGGCCGGCTCAGCTCCATTCTCTCTCACAAATTGGCCCATTAAAGGCCCAATTTTACCTGATCCAAATAATAATACATTAATATTCATATTCCAATTTTAATTTTATTCGACTTAACCTCACATATTATTTTTTAAAAAACTAGTAATTTTTTTATCATAAATATCATTATGTAAATTTTTAATAAATTATTATATATTTATTATTTGACTCCAATTAACGAGTAGGTCTCTTGCGAGACAGTCTCACGAATTTTTATTTGTGAGACGAATCAACCCTACCGATATTTACAATAAAAAGTAATACTCTTAGGTTATGTTTGGTGTGTAGGATAGGATAACTAATTGGATTGATGACAAAACTCAAGGTAAAAATATATAATGTGTTGTGATAAAGAATGTTTTGTTTCGTAATATTTTAATAAGTATGATAAATTTTATATATTTTTTTTGTTGAGACAAAAATACCCTAAACTAGCATTGATGACAATTTGGTATATAAAATCATATTTGTAGCAATGTTTTCAAAATCATGTGTTCAGCTATTAATAAATAAATATTTTATAAAATTTTAAATTATAGATTATGTATTTATCTGATAATTTATTTTTTAATAAAAATTAATATGATTTTGCATTTTATCTCATTTATTTCTCTAATTTTTCTCTATTTTTTTAAGCGCAGAAAATGATATGTGGATTTCTAATTATTTTTTTCTCTATTTTTTTTATTTTATTTAGTTTCATCATGAAATTATTTATGTGATGTGTGTGTAAATAAAAAAAAACATACATCTACCATCACATGTGATTAAAGTTTCAACTATCTGAATTCTGTATGGTGTTTCACATGGGTAAGGAACATGACTTTTAACTTGTGAGGATCAGAAAAGTTGTGGGTAAAATGGTAATTTATCTTATATTTTAAGAATTATATTGACAATCCTCCAAAACAATGAGATGTCTTTTCACCCAAATAGGTTTTTCTTATCATAGAATTCTTGATTAATTGGGCCCATAAAAAATGAGACAAACATGAGTTTATCAATCTATCCTTTGCTTATCACCCATACCAAACATACCATTAGCATAAAAAGTAATACTTTTTTATGGATGACCCAAATAAGATATCCGTCTCATAAAATACGATCTGTGAGATCGTCTCACACAAGTTTTTGCCCCAATTAAATTATTATTTTAAGTGCATAGTTGCCTTCATGTTTAAAGAACTTGATCTATTTCATCAAGATTTTTTTTTAAAAATTTGAAAATGGCACCCAAAAACGAGGTTGGTGGTATAACATAAACATCAATTTTTTATTCATAACTATAATAATGGTCACCACAACTTTAAGAAAAATAATAATTCTCTCTATATTTAATTTATTCCACACGCTGCTTATTATTTTATAAATCCTCGAAAGGACTAGTTGCCTCCAAGTCTTTGAATATCTTGGAATAAAGATACCACCAAAACCTAAGCCAAAATCAAATTTCTACCATAATTTGATCAATGCAAGGAAAAAGTCTTGAGTATAATCAACACAAGTTTTACATGTACACATATGACAATATACATTTAAACATTCATCAATTTTAACTCATTTTCCTTTGAAAATGCATCGAATTTTTTTTAATGAACGGTCTTTAATATTTGGGTGTATGCTAGATACGTACGATAATCTTTAAAACTACACAACACCATATAAACTTATAGAAAACTGCATATCAGTTCAAGAAAGTAAGATTTTTGTATGATTCGAACTTGAGACCTTGGCGTCAAGGTTCACACCATCAACCAATTCAAGTGCTATAAAATAACTGATTGAATGTCATTTGCACAATGTTATTTGAGTAGGTCTTTTGTGAGACGGTCTCACGAATCTTTATTTGTGAGACGGGTCAACCCTACTGATATTCACAATAAAAAGTTATACTATTAGAATAAAAAATAATATTTTTTTCATGGATGACCCAAATAAGAGATCTGTCTCACAAAATCGACACGTGGGACCGTCTCACACAAGTTTTTGCCATTTTATTTCCCACTACCTAATGTAAATCGAGCATATTACTTAAACATAATTACCTTACACTTGAATTGGTGAAATAAGTTCTCATGATATGATAATTCCATAACCTATTTTAAAATTAGAACATAAAATACAAACCATTATAAATGTTAGATCTTTTAAAACTTCGGCTTAAAGGAAAAACAAGAAGCCATACTATTGATTTCCCTCTAAGATTTAAAATCAATGCTTCACACGTTTTCTTCGATTTCTTGAATTACAATAACATCTCAAACTGAATTTATTTATCATACAATATATACGCACACAATATGGACTGGCAATGCTCATCTCATTGCATTTCAAGGAATTCCCCTCACTCATTTTAGAGGGTCTTTTCACCCCCTCAAATTTTTTGGCGATCCTAAGAATTTATATTTTAGAAATTGATTTCAAGAAGTTAGAGTCGAGCTACGTCGATGGAGCAAAAGCACACATTCTTTCATGGAACGCTTGAAGTAACTATCTTTCGCGCCACCGTGAACAAACCATCCCTCCCATTCAAGGTACATAATTTAGTTACATTTTGAGAAATTTTAGACAGGAAACATTTTTTTCTTCTGGTTATTTTAAGAATGATACAAGTTTTTAAGGAAAATAACTTCATTTCAAGAAGATACTAAGCCAGCATACCGTGTACATCTTGGAATATGCATGTATGAGAAACACTAAGGCGGACATTGAACATTTGTAATTCAACAAAAGCTCCTTGAGTAAGAAAATGCAACTCATTTTGAACTAATAATCTAGAAATTTAGAAGATTTACGAACCATCCCAAGATTTTGCAAGGAGCAGTCATCCCACTCGAAGAAAACTTTGCTAATGACTCGTGGAAATTTATCGAAATGGAAGTTTCTTTAATTTATAAAGTTTTTTGCAGTGCATATCTGCGAGTGGAAAGCCTACCTATGTGTCAATCAAAGTAGACAATAAAACAATGGCGAAAACTACGCAAGAACGAGACCGTGTTTGGAACCAAACCTTTCAAATCCTCTGCGCTCATCAACCAAATACAACCATTACAATTACCATGAAAAGAAAACGTTCCGTCTTGGGAAAAATCGACATCCAAGCTAACAAGCTTTTACATGAACAAAGTTCAATCAATGGCTACTTCCCACTCTCCAAAGCAAATGGAAAACCAAACAAGAAGCTCAAGTTACAGTTTATTGTACGGTTTAAACAAGCAGAAAGTGCAAAAAATTGGGGCACGTTATTGTATAAAGGGATTAAGAATGCTGCATTTCCCTTGAGGTCGAATTGCAGTGTCAAATTGTATCAAGATGCTCATCATCGTCCCACGTTTCAACTGCCGTTTAATCTTTATGAGAAGCCAAGAAATTTGTGGGAAGATATTTATATTTCTATTGATGGTGCAAAGCATTTGATTTATATTGCAGGATGGTCATTAAATCCTAAAATGGCCCTAGTACGTGCAAAAACTCTGTTCATAACCTCATACTTGGCATCCACCATTTCATTTTCTTGATTTCTGACAAATCATGTACGTATTTACTTAGGTGCGCGACCCTCAAACAGACATCCCTCATGCACGAGGGGTGAAGCTCGGTGAATTATTGAAGCGAAAAGCAGAAGAAGGCGTGGCGGTGAGAATCATGCTTTGGGATGATGAAACGTCCCTGCCAATCATTAAGAATAAAGGGATCATGGGAACTCAAGATGAAGATGCATTAGCCTATTTCAAGCACACTAAAGTGATATGCAAATTGTGCCCTAGACTGCACAACAAATTCCCAACAGCCTTTGCCCATCATCAGAAGACGATAACAGTGGATATTCGGGGTCTTCCCTCTTCAAGAAATCGAGAAATCACAAGCTTTCTTGGTGGTTTCGATCTCTGTGATGGAAGGTATGACACAGAAGAACATTCACTTTTTCGAACACTTAACACAGAATCCCATTGCTACGATTTCTACCAAACCAGTCTACCAGGGGCTAATCTGCATAAAGGAGGGCCAAGAGAGCCATGGCATGATACGCATGCCTGCGTAACTGGCCAAGCTGCACGAGACATTTTAACCAATTTCGAGCAAAGATGGACTAAACAATGTGATCACAACTTACTAGTTCAACTCAGTTCCGTTCCAGAATTATCTCAGCAGCCTAATTCCATAACCAGTTCTCCTCAAAGAAACTGGAATGTCCAAGTTTTTCGGTCAATTGACCATCTTTCCGCTTACCCTTCGACTGAAAACGTTACCACTGAACGAAGCATCCACGAAGCTTATGTCGAGGCAATCAGGTGTGCGGAAAGGTTTATATACGTCGAGAATCAGTATTTCATTGGAGGTTGTCATCTTTGGGATGCGAACAAGCATTGCGGATGTAGGAACTTGATTCCTGTTGAGATTGCACTAAAAATAGAAAGCAAAATCAAGTCAAGGGAACGGTTTGCGGTGTATGTGGTGATACCAATGTGGCCAGAAGGAGCAGCAGATAGTGAAACGGTGCAGGACATACTGCACTGGACGAGGGAAACAATGAAAATGATGTATGGGATTGTAGGAGAAGCGATTCAAAAAAGTGGTGGGCAAGAACATCCAAGGGATTACTTGAATTTCTTCTGCCTGGCTAATAAGGAAAAGGAGGTAAAAGGAGAGTTCGTTCCTCCATACACACCTCATCAAGGAACACAGTACTGGAATGCACAGAAACATAGAAGGTTCATGGTTTATGTGCACTCCAAGATCATGATAGGTAATCATAAAACTTGTGTAATTGTGAATTCAAAAACCCATTTTCACAAGTACCCATTCAAAATAAAAAAGATTCAAGTTTCAATACCCAAGGAGTAATTGCTCCTCACTTGGTTAAGTTAGTAGGGTGGCATGCATTTTTAACATGGTTGAATTAAAGATGAACTTTGTTCGCTAAATGGTGTTTCACTAGTGATTTGTTGGTTTTCAGTGGACGATACTTACTTGCTAATTGGTTCTGCAAACATCAACCAAAGATCGATGGATGGACAACGAGATACCGAGATTGCGATAGGATGCTATCAATCAAGAAGTGAGGAAAGCAATTCAGACAACAAGAACATTCTTTCATTTCGTATGTCACTATGGTATGAACATACCGGGAAAGCTCATGAAGTTTTCCGAGAGCCTCAAAGTTTGAAGTGCTTGCAAAGTATTCGATCGGTGGGAGATGATATGTGGGAAAGTTACAGTCGGGACGAGATACAAGATATGGGAGGTGTCCATTTAGTGAGTTATCCTGTTCATGTAACCAAAGAAGGTCGCGTTCAGGATTTAGGTGAGGGCTGTTTTCCAGACACCAAAACACCAGTGAGAGGGAAGAGATCCAAGGTTTTATCATCTATATTTACTACATAGCAAGGGCTATGGCTTCGGTTTTATCACATCTGCTTGATTTATCAGCATTCGTTGGTTCTGACAAGGCTCTGTAGGATATCTGTAAACCATTGTGATTCATAATCAATACATAACGTGTGACAAGTTTCCTTCGGTTTTTAACATACGTAACACACATCAATCTGCTTCGAATTTTCATAAAGTACCGAAGAGTATTTTCAAATGGAGTTTTGATCAGGAAACATTCTTTTCTTCGCGGAAGGCACAAAATATTGGCATGGAAAAAGTTGAGGTTCAAAAATTACAAAAAGAAGGCGATTTACCGCATCCGACGAAGAAACTTAAAAGTAAAAAAATATCAAGCTTCTTCTCGCGGAGAACTCTATGGGCCGTCTGCCCATCAGCTCCTGGTAGCTGCACCGGGGAACTTCTCCGGCGTATTGCCAACCATTGGATTGTAGTAATAAGCCGTTTTCTTCATTTCTCAGCACCAGTTTCACAAATTGAAAGTAGAATTTGTAGTTAAACGGTAGGTGCTAGGCGAAATCTGCATAAAGAAAGCAATTAGAAATTTAGAATTGCCAACAAAAAAATAATAATAAAATAAAAAGAAATAGATTATCCTTTATTTGGGACGAGGGCCAAAATCAAGACAAGTAGGGGAAGATCAAATATNAAAATACACTAAAGCAACACTGCCCGTGCACCGCGACTAAAATTTGAAGTTTGCCCCTGACCAATACCACTAGTGGATAATGGCACATATACCACCCTTTGTGAAAACCTAAAAAATAGAATACCCTGTATTAAATTAATGATCTTTCACACCGTGTTTTGAAAAATGAGGCACAAAACCCCTGGCATATTCAGTCGTGCTTGTATGCACTTTGTAAGTAAATATTTGGGTTTCAAAGTGTACAAAGTACATATAAATACAGCTGAATATGCCAGCAATTTTACATCTCATTTTTTAAAACAAGGTAGGGGGTGTTGTGCTGGCGGTATATTAAATTACCCTGCTAGCGTCCATAATAAACAAATAAGGCAGGCTTTTGACAAGGTAGAGAAAAGAAGTTTCGTGCTAGTGCCACGCTGCGACAAAGTTAACTAAAGATGCCCGATATTGAAAAAAAAGAAAGAAAAGGAATTTGGGTTGAAAACCCCAACAGATCAAAACACTCGTATCAACAAAATTTCTATGGCTTTCTTCTATTCAATTATTCATTCAGCACATAATGACGGCATCTCGAATTACGAGAATTTAACCAAATTATGTCACTTTGGTTAATTCAGGGTGTCCCTAACAAGTAATCTAAACGACCAAGCTGCTCGCAAGCTATTCGGAATTTTGCTCGATGACAAGCTCATTCTTTTAATCTTATCGAGCCGACCCAAACTCGAACATAAGGATATTTGGCTCGTGAGAGTTCAAGCTCGGCTCGTTCACTGTTCGCAAACATGTTAGTGTATATGTGTCGCAAGCTCAAGCTTGAGTTCGGCACGTTTATCTGTTTCGAGCTTGGCTCGTCTACATAATCGTGAATATGCTTGTCTACATGACTCGTGAGCTCGAGCTCGGCTCATTCGCTGAGTTCACAAATCAAATTATTAGTTTTAATGCATTTGTAAGGATATGATTATTTGAAAACAAGACCTTGTTGAAAGAAGAAGATTTACACTACTTAACCACGATTGTTTTTTAAATTTAATTTACAGATCACTATACTAAAATGTTCATTAAAACACATAAAATAACATGACAGAACATAAAACAAATACACCAAGTTATTCTTCTCTCCCTCCAAAATTTAAACCACTAGCCAGGTTTAGTAAATCTATAAATTATTATACTAAAATATTATTTTTAAAAAAACATAATTATACATAAAACTCAACAAAACATATCAACGACTTCATTTAAAAACACTGAACCATTAAAATAATATGAGCTTGCACTACTAAGCCGATTGCAATTTTGAATAAAATTGTATATATTATGCCAAAACATTCTTTTAAAAACTAGCATAATAAATAAATAAAATATAATCTAAATCTTATAACGGCATTGCCGCATGGGCATATCTAAAAATATTAATTAAATAATTATATATAATCAAGAAAATTCATAGAATAATAATATAATTTTATAGGTTTATAGTAATAAAAATAAACTTATCAATAATCAAATAAATTGTAAAATCAAATCTTAGTATGATATGAACCATTTACAGTAAATTACATGAAATTGATAAATTTGCTACAACTAAGAAATGTTCATCGATGTACTGAGTTTTCGTTTTTTTAGTCGTAGGTTGGTCGTTTTGGTCAAATATGAATGAATTTACCCTATTCTGTCTTAATTTAGAATTAGTTTATAGATATACAATAAATAATATACATTTTATTGTATCTCGAGCTCGATTCTATCTTTAACGAGCTACTATCAAGCTCAAACGTGAGCTCAATTGTATGCTTGACGAGCTCGAAAACGAACCCGCTTAACAAGCTTAGCTCAAGCCAAACTCGTTAAACATAATAAATGAGTTATTAACAAATCGAGCTCAAGCTATTCAAGAGCTTTGTAATTTCAAAACGAGTCGAGCTCGAACCTCGTGATAAAAGCTCGATTCGAGTCATAGTTGTCAAAGGCGAGCGCCTCTCGCCTATGGCGAGGACCTTGCGCCTGAGACCCCCAGGCGCAATGATTCATTAAGGCAAGCCCAGGCACTCACCTGGACTAGCCTTGGAAGTTGTGATTTTTCTTTTTTTTACTTGTCTAAGGCAAAAAGCCCAAACCCTAGCAACCCAACGTCGGAATCAGAAGAAGAGAGCTCTGAACAGAAGAACGAAGTGAGAGCATCTATATCCAAAACAACCAGAAAAAGAATGATTTCACATCTTTAGGATGAAGAGAAAGAAAAAATTGATGTTGATCAAGAAAATGATGAAGACCAAGAAGAATACAAGTCCGAAAGTTCTTGGGACTCTGATAATTCGATGGAAGAAGATGAACTTTATTTGGATGATTGAAGACTTTTAATCATGTTACAAATTACCATGAACTTATTAATTATTTTTTGTTTTGTGTGAAACCGTGACTTAATTATCTCATATATTAATATATTTATTCCAAGATAAATACATTTTTAAAAAAATTTAAAAATGTGAGCCTTGCTTCAGTAAGGTGTGTGACTCGCCTTGCGCCTCAGGCTCCATGGCCCTTGTGCGGCTTGGTACGCCTTGCGCTCTTGACAACTATGATTCGAGCTCAAGTCTATATATATCTTAAACGAGCCGAGCTCGAGCCTGATATTGTTCAGCTCGATTTGGTTCATTTACATCCCTATCCTAACAGAATTTTAGTGTGTCAAATTAGAATAACAAAAAATTTGACATGTATTCATGTGCCCACAGTGGGTGACTGAAGGAGTCTGGAGAATTCTCAATGCAGACACATCTGAATCACATGCATAGACCCACATAAATTTGTACTTCCTAAGTATCAATACATGATTTTATTTCCATTATTTTTATTGACTTTCCAGATCAAACAAAACATCGCAAGACTTATTTTTTTAGAATAGAAACATTCATAAAGCCAGATAAAATAAAACACCAATCAACGATCAAAGAAACTCAGTTTGCAACCATTATTTTGGAACCTATGGTCAAAACATGTACCTGGTCCAATTACCACATCTTTCAGGAGAATTTCGATAAAAGCAATTTCCCAATCTGCAAGATGAGCAAACAGAAAGAGTAAATATGTGTTAGAGAAAACGATGACATTAATAAAACTAAAGGTGAGACTTCATAAAAACATAACAAGAAAACTTATAGCCAAAACAACCATTTGATATCCTTGAATAGCACTAGTAATTCGATAAAGTAATCAAAACAGAAAGCAAGAGCCAAGTCGATAATCCTAAAGAAAATCACCGAAGTATCCACAACAGAGACAGACATGGCTGGACGCAATGAAATATTACCCTTGATTCGCCTAGGGAATTCGGAATTCAAACACTAACTTTGGTAATACCTCCAAAAAAAATATATTCCTTCTTGGCCAACTTTCTAATAGATTATAATCCAATCACCGTAGATGATTATGTCCCAAGTCATCCCAAAACAAGCAACAACAATGGAAATGTGTGGATTGCTTAACCTGGTATTGTGGCCTGCTTACTTGTCTCCGCTAAAAATGTTAAGAGAAACAACATTACACCACCAAGATTGCTTTAACATAATATTCCTATGGATAATTACCTCCCGAAATTCATTAGATCACTGCATATAAAGACTTCTCCAAAGCCCAAACTCTAATCAATCTGTCCCCCTCCAATGGTGGCTGGAACAAGCATGTAATAGAAGACCAACTTAAAGGCCACTAGCACCAAATTATAAATTCAACAAGTGATAATAATAAAAATAGGGTCGTAACCTACAATAACTTCATGCACGGTATCTTATTGCAGCGTTGAGAACATCATTCGATTCAATCCATATTAATCTCCTTTCTATCGACTATGAGATAGAGTTTTCATTGTCTCAAAGGATACTTCCCAGGAGAGAATTGGTTCTATAATTTCTTTTAAACTGTACAAGCAGAAACCTCTGAATAACCAGATTGGTGAAAATCACACAGATGGTCAGCCAATAACATATCTGCCGATAATATAGATGATGAGGCCAATTGATTACATGATGAAATGTTGCATGGGGACGTTCTAATTCAGTTCACCTATCCAAACATATCACAACTTAGTGGAATAGATATCCCATGTTAACACACCAAACCAGCTCAGATATTTTCTCATATTTCCTAGCTCCAAAAACCTAAGATCGCATTTCCTGGAGAACCACGGCAAAGCCGCTTACTATCTCCTTGCCTTTCTGTTTTTTTGGGAATCTTGGAATTGAAAATAACAAGAGAGAAAGGGAGCCAGAGCGAAACAACCATATAATTTGGAAAAACGGTAATACTATACCTGCACTCAACTATCAAACTTCTCAATTACATTCAGCATGATGAAAATGTTAAGCATTATATTAAATCAGATCAGGACAAATAATTCAAGAAGTCCTTACGCAGTCTTGATTAAGAGAAGGCAACTGTATGAGCCAGTGACGGGAAGGGGAAGGGGAAGCACCCGAGCATAATTATATAGATATAAATTACAAACTAGTCATGACACATTACCTATTTAACAGGAGGATACTTGCCTATGTAGTGAAGCCAGCTTCATCATACAGCAGCCATCACCACTTCTTCTTTCAGTTGTTCCACGATCATGGTGACTTATACGGCACCTTGTTTACCACAGAGATAGCAAAAGCTACTCGACTACATAGAAAGAATTCAGGGAAACACAAAAAATGGCAACTAAATGGGAACTTCTTGCTCATTTGCAAGGTGCTACTATTGCTGAAGTCTGGACAGGCCGAAAGATGAAACGACGAGTCAAATAAATAAGAACAGATTCGACACTTGCAGCAGTAAGCCTATATAGGCAGTTCCTAGGTGCTCCTTCAAAGAAAATGAAGTGAACTTTCCAACTTCCAGTGACCAAAATTATGACTAAACCATGAAAATATTTCATTTCCCAGCTTCTCAGATGTCACAAAACAAGCTCTCTGGATGAGCCCTATAAAAATTCTAATAGCAGCACCATATCAATACAACAGTCGCACAGGTAACTCCAGCGCAAGATATTTGACCTAAACTAGTATTGCACAACCTTCCAGAGATTTCTTTGCAGCATATCGGCGAAACAATGAAATAATCATTCCTAAACACAGTTTTTACCGACATATAACAGAAACTCATTCTCATTCACAGCGAATATCTTACCATAACACGCCCAAAACAAAATTAAGACAAGATCTTGGTGGTCAAAGTTCAGTTGTGGATCGAGATCACAAAGGCAGCGGCAATTTTTCAGTGGTAACTGGAGTCTTTAATCCATGACGTTAAAAAATATCACAAACCTCAATATTTGCATAAGTTTACTCAATCGGATATGCTGCTATAAAGATGACATCAGATCTGCCGACATGCATCTCTGTCTTAACAAAGACCAAATCCAAGCTCCTATGCCAATGAAAAGTAGCACACATCACATTCTAACTGGTCAGATACAGAAATATGATCTCCATTAGATCCTCTCGGGGCATTCAAATGAAAATTTTTATTATTATATATTTGGTTTAACGGCAACCTTCTAGGTGAACTATCTATCCACTACAACTTGAAAAGATACCGCATATCAAATTAACTCTTACGAAGCATCTAAGGACATTCTAATTCAACATATTTCCCCGAGAAGCCAAACAAGCAACTGACTCCTTATGTTAAGATCACGCCATGGCCGCATCTTTCGTGTAATTCAAAACAGACTAAATATGGAGAAAAGTCATCAATAGCTCGAAAGGAACCTCCACCAACATTACAATGTTTGGCTTTTTCACATAACCAAATTCACTACAAAAAGCATAAAGTACATCGTCTGCAGTACATTTTCACCACCAAACCATTTCAACTCCATTCGAGCGACCTCTGGATGGAAAACTCTCCCTCAACCATAAAATCACACCTCTTCTCTCAAAACTGCCTAACTTCAACGAGAAATCCACCCTGCAGCTTCATCAATCGTACATCTAATCTAGAAACCAACCAACAAGATGCAGAGATGATTTTTTTTTAAGAGGATGTATATATGATTTAATGACGTAATGATTTGATAAAAAGTAACAGAAACAGCGAAACCACAAATTTAAGGCAAAAACAAGCCAAGGCAGCATGAAAATGCTATTGAGCGGAATTATAGTCATATAAAGACAGATGATAGCATAAGATAAAAGATAAAAGTGTTAATCTCCTAATAAAGGTAAGTAAAGGCATAAACATATATATAATTAGGCTACTGGTCTTAGTACGCACAAATTCATGAAATCACACTCTCTTTCACTTTACTATTGGGCTTCAGAAAACAAGACTCTTGATTTGAGCTCCCAAGAGGTTTCCTTCACATCCATCCACATCTCAACGTCGAGTCATCCGCGGTTTTTCAAGGCCACCCCAGGAAGCAGAACCTGATCCATATGGACCGGCCTTATTTATAGCACCCTGTAACAAAACAGTAAAGGTCAAAAAACAAAATAGCTCCTCACACAAAATGTCTCAAGTGAAAAAGAATGAAAATCTGGTGTATTTGATAATTAAATCTAAACCTGATGAATCCCATATCCATTGTCGTAAGGAGTAGGAAAGGTAGAACTGGGATTGCCGAACTCCATCATTCCAAACGGTCCCCCTTAACAGCCAGATAGGCAAAATCAAGATGATGAATATAACAGCATAAGCACGATAATAAGTTAAATTTTGAATAAATCGTAGAGGATGGATTGATAAAAGGAGAGGATGATTTTCAAGAATACAAAAACTAAAAAAAAAAAAAATAGATATATGCTTGCTGTCAAAAGGAATTTAAGCCCTTTCCAAATCAATAACAGTCATGCTAGAAAATTTCATTTAGCCTAGTTGATGTAATAGAGGTCTGCCCACCACTAATAACAAACAAAACAATTAGCTGAATAGGGAACAGATGATAAAAATTGCAGTCCAAAGGTGGTGGTAGGCAATCATTTACACCATTCACTGATATTACACCATAGAACATTCAAGCTTGCAGACACATGACCAAAAGTAACTTTTGGGATAAACCATCTGCATGTTATTGGTATATTTATTGCTGTCCTACTATCATATAAATGAACTTAAGAATAAGGAACATGCAAGTAAACAATAATCTATTATCCACAAATTCTGGGTCAAATTAAGCAAATGTAATTAGTACCAAAAGACACATTAGGAACCCAAATTAAGCAATTCGTTAAAGTCATGAACCTCCAGCAAACGGAAGACTTTTCAGTATTACCAAGTTGCAGTTTAGAGGTTAACAAGACTAAATAACTTGAAATTTTTGATCAACGACATGGTGAAGTTTGCATTTTTAAATTCAGAAAGGAAAATAATAAGGAAAAGCACCCAGTAACATTGGAATATAAGTACAAGATAGCAAACGACAAACAAACAGAAAAGTCTCATTTCTCCTAAAGAAGTCTAAAGTATATGACTCATTCCAAAACCATTACAACAATGTACAGAGTAAATGAAGAAAATATATGAAAAAAATATATGTTGAATTCTGAACCAACAGATACAATACAACTCTGTAACATAAAATGTACTCACTATCCAGTCATAGAATAAAATAAACTGTGAACTGGAAAGGAGATGGGCATTTCTATGTAGCAAGTTAGCAGTGGACCACAACTAGTATCAAAAACCATTATCAAATTTCAATACATTCGTTTCACAAGAGGAAAACAAGAAGAGAGACTGGAAAGTTTTCACAATTTTCATTTAAAATAAGTGTCATGCGAAGGATGAAAAAGCCTTGCAAAAACATGACATGAAAAAGTATCCACCTGAACTCCAAGATCTAGCACCAGAATTTGCCAGCTCAGAACGAAGCTTTTCAACATCACGTGCCATTGTGACCATGTTCTTTTCCATCGCCTGTCTCTGTTCTCTCAGCTCAATGTTTGCATTCTTTTCGTAATCAATGGCATTTCTAAACATCAATGGCACTTGATTAAGGTCCGAAAATATCATGAAGACATAAAAAAATTCCTAACAAAAAGAGGTGAAAAAACTTTTATAGAAATATGAAAAATTGCGAGACGAAACTTAGCGCGCAACAGTTCCTGATGCAGTCCATCGATCTCAGTCCTCAAAACAGGAATGTGACGGTTATCACCTTGCAGCTTTGCGAGTTCTTGAGAGAGGGAATGAACCTTCGCAGACAAATCTTGCTTAATGGTGCTCAGTCTCTGAACTTCAGCTCGAAGTTGTGCTGCTTCACTTTTTAGAGGCTCGGTTGCACGAAGATCGGCCTTCAGCTTCATACTCCTTTCCGTAAGCTCCCTAGATTGCAGGTCTTGTTCAGTGTGAATATCAGCAATGGCAAGATTCATGCGGCGGACCTCTTCCTTAGCAGCAGTTAGCTCTCGTTCTAAAGAAATTCGATCCTCAAAAAGTCTGCGGTTTTCACCCAGAAGTCTGCGAAGCTCAACATGTTGAATTTCAAGTTCTTCCTCTAACAGAGCAGGATGAGGAGGAACTGGCCGGGCCAAAGGTACTCGAACAACAGGTCCTTCTGGGGGATATCCACGCCTGTGATCAAATGATTCACGAGCACGATTTCTTCCTGCCATCTCAACTTAGACTGCAAAGAGACATGTATTCGTGAGATTGGGACAAAAAGAAATCACACAGATAACAAGTTCCAAAGGCAAAGATAAAACTTAGTTCAGCAACATGCTAACAACACTACAAGATCATGCTGCACTCCGCACTAAGTTTAAGAGTGTTGGTGCTTCAGTCAAATAATGAGAGGTAAAAACAACTTTTTGAAGGGAGGCAGTCCCCTTATCAAAGATCCTTCTGGACACACGATCATGCCATTAAATAAAATAAAATAACTTGTCACTAGGAATCAGTTGATTTAATCAAAACTTTTGTGTATATTAAGATGGATGTGCGGCAAAACGGGTAAGGATAGATTAGGAATGAAAAGAGTATTAAGTATTTAGGTGTAGTCCCCATAGAGAATAAAATTAGGGACATATGTCTAACATGATTTGGTCATATGAAGAGATCAAACAAGGCCCCAATCTGACATATCTTAGATTGACAGGTTAATAGAAAGAGTAGATGAAATAATAGGTCATTAAAAACTTAGATAAAAGTGGTTAAGTAGGGTATCTTGATTTAAGAGATGACACGTGGGTAAATTTAAAAAACTAATATCTATGATGAACGGGAAGGCAAAATCATATTGTTTCGTTTCAACCACATCGCACATTGCAACAAAGCAACGAGCAGATCCATAATTTCACATAATTACATTTCCACATCTTCTAGGAGAAAACTAATATCTATGATGAACGGGAAGGCAAAATCATATTGTTTCGTTTCAACCACATCGCACATTGCAACAAAGCAACGAGCAGATCCATAATTTCAAATAATTACATTTCCACATCTTCTAGGAGAAAGTATCGACCTCAACAGTTTGACTCACTATCTGACTAAACTAATCAAAGCACAAGGTTGATACTCATGGGTATGTTTGGAAGTTACAGTGTTTTTCAGTTTCTTGTCTGTGCTCAGAGGAACAACGTTTTTTGTTTTCGAGAAACAACTAAATATGTGTCTCTTATGAAGTAAAAAGTTTTCACCCAAAGATAGAAACAATTTACGTTCTGGAGTACTCCCACACACTTTTCGATATCAAAACACTAAAAAGGTAATAGACCAACGGGAGATCACTTTTATGTGTATGTGATTATATTAATTAACATTCTAATAAATAAATCAAAAATAACACTCATAAAACATTTTTTAGTTAATGCAATAATATAAAGAAAAACAATCAATGTACATTAAATAACAAAAACAAAAATGACTAAAAAAAAGTTGTTCTGTAGGATACACAACATAGTTATTACCATTTAATTAAAATAACATTCAAAATATTTGTGATATTACAACTACAAATTATATTGAAATAATTCTTAACTTTACCAGGATGATTTCTAAATATAGTTATTCACATTGTTTCAAATTTATGTCTAAATTGTTTTTGCTTTGCATCGTTCACAATATCCTATTAATTATAAACTTAATAATGTATGAGTGAGCTTAAAAAAATATTATTTTGTTTACAATGAAGATGAAAAAACGTTAATTATATCATTGAAACAAATGAAAAACACCAACAGAACACAAACAAAAACAGTTGACTATTTAAGGTTATGCTAATACATACTGTGAATCCAGAAACAGGTAACACAACTGATATTAAACCTAGAAATTAACATCAGTTTGCCTGAACAAATTGTAAGCATGATGGTAAAGGCAGCTAATAAGTGTTATGCAATTAAATATCTGCTTGTCTTTACACATTGTAAGCATATGACAGTGAGGACAGCTGTTAAAAAAAATTCATGCAACGTGCCACACTCTAAGCAAGTTGAAACACCCAATCATCTTGAAGAATCTGCACAATGCAGAACGGTGGTAAATACACATGGTTTTTATCTTTAAAGAGAACGATCAACCTCAAAATCAAGTATAACGCGCAGCGCGCTGGGAACGTTGACTATCTCATAGAGAGTCAGTGGTGATCACTGCGATTTGTTTAGACACAAATGCCAAGACAAAGCATACGATCAATATATAAGACAGCATTCGCCTTCTTCGGAACTGAATTTATTAGAACTACATTTATTCAAACAGAGAACCAAACCAACCATTTATAGCTTTCCCAATTTATTATTTTTGGTATTCAAGGACCGGAGGATGGATTGGTTTTCATGTAAGTACAACACACATGGACCAAATGACAATATTATGCCATAAATATCAGTATTACTAGCACTGCTAACAATTTAACCATAAAAAAATGGTCACAAATTTCCCCAAATAGATCCAACAAATGACATTTTTGTTCAAACTTCAGCCAAATAGAACACATGTCGAAAACAAAAATGAAGCGATTCCAAGGAACATATAAAAAAAAACCCGTAAATTCATCGACCCACAATTGACAACTCTAATTTTTAAAGTTAGAGTGACCCATTCTAAGCTGTTTTACCCCAATTTAAGAAAAAAACAACTAACTCCGATTTAAAGTATAAAAAACGAGTCCATGCACTTCTTTCCAATTTTGTTATCTCCGATAAAAGTGAGAGCCAATTAATAACCACCCCTTTTGAGAAATATCACTTGTGAGGTATTGAATGTTACGAAAACAAACATAGAAGCAAAAATCACAACAACACTGAGAATCATAAATAGTAACAAACTCTGACGAAGTTCTAATAACACCACCACAAATACGAAATGGAATGAGATCCCAATCAAATTATTAGTGCTCCGTCTACCACTAAAAACACAGTACAGTATATCCTAGATGGGGTAGCCAATAACAGCTGACGGAAAAAAGTAACAACATTAAGTTTACATAGAAAACAGAATGCAGAATCAACAACCTAAAATCCAAACAAACACATAAAAACCCATGCAATATGTGGAAGTATCAACAGTCAAATACAAACCCGTGATAAAAATAAATGTCACTTTCATTAGTTACGAAACCATAGATCAATCACCAACCCAAAACCCAGTTAAATTATCAGGAGAACAATAATCAATCCGCGTAATTTTGCATGTTTGATCAAAACAAAAAAAACAAATAAATAACGCATATAGAGCATAAACCATAACCTAAGAAAACCAAAATCACCAGATACTAAATCTAAGAATAATAAACAACAAATGGATATAAAGATGTTCAGAGTACATGATCTTGATGATCTCATTCAACAATTCCCCCAAATTTAGAGCCTCGGACATATGATTCGCCTACAAAATAACTACTTTAGGGAAAAACAAGAACAAAACAGTCGAACAATCATCTAGGTCTTTACATAACCATTGAACCTAACATCACCCATGAACCTCCTCCAAATAATTGAAAATCGAGCGAAAAATATGACTGGATTGAATTTCACACCTTTCACGTGAGAAGCGGTAACTCTCTCTCGGTGGAGAGGAAAATAATTTGAGGGTTATTTATCTAGGGTTTGACGACAAAAATTAATGCTTTGGACAAACGTTCTACGCTGCCTCAGAAACGACACCGTCTTCTGTCAAAAGTTGGAGTAACTACGATTACAAGTAGGATTAGGGGACATATGGGCCAACGAGCCAGGCTACAAATTTGGGCCGACCCAACTTGTAAAATTTTTTTTTGGTTATGTTTTTATTTTAATTTTAAAAATTTAAGGATTATGTTACAGATGAAGGGTTGCAAATAATTATTGAGATAAAATTTTCATTTTATCATATTATCAACTATTCGAACTTTGTGAATGTACTATATAAATAGAAGTTCATGATACTCTCGAAGAAGCACAATATTTAGATTGATATTGATGCTCTCGAATTGACACGAATTTTAATATTTATAGTTTTATATTAATGCTCAGAAGTAGCAGAATATTGAGATTTAATATTGATGCTCTTGAAATATTTATATTGATAATATTGACAAATCAACGAATAAAATATAAAGATATAAGATTTATCAATATATAATAAAAATATTGAGCTTCCAAGATTTGTCAAAATTCTTGAAAATTTTTATCGGTCTAGCAACAATATTTATCTAAGATATAAAGTTTGTCAATATCCAAGAAGAATATTGATTGAATGCAAATTAAAAATATGTTTACTTTTATGTACATATATAGTTGTGTATCATTTTCATGATTAATATTGAATACACTTATTTGTTTTATATCGTAACATTCAAAGATTGTTGATATATAATCAAATATTTGTCAATATTCTTGAAAATTATCGATCTAAGATCACAGCGATCTATCGATATCTATGAAGAATATTGATATAAAATCTAACATTATTATATATGTTGGGTTTCAGAATGTTAACAATCTTGAATTTGATGATAACAAAACTTGTTATTGTATTTATAATATATTTACTCAAGTGTGTAGTTTGCTTATTCAAGTTTGAAATTTCGGATGCTCAAATCCGAAATCAGCAAAGCTGAAAATCTGGAAAATATAAGTTTTTTTTAATGATATCTCAGAGCTCGACGATTCAAATGACCAACCGTCAAAACTGTTAAACATCCAACTCAAAATGCTACAAATCATATTCAAAAATCAAGGTCAGAATCAGAGTCCAAGTAGATGAAAAGTTGCAATGGAGTTACTGGTTTTGCACTCAAATTCAGTAGAGAAGAATCCATGGCTCATCTTAGTTTTTCAAGCATAACGCTATTGTACAAGCTCTAAATTGAGTGATTCTTAACTTTGTGGAAAGATAAGAAAAAGGGTTACAACTTCCATGTCCATTACTTTGCTCATAAAGCAATGAATCAAGAGTTATAAGCAAGAAACTTGACTACTGAAATCATGAGTGCTGAAATTGTGAATGTTGAAATGCAATAGACGACGAAATACAGCAGAGCTCAAACCAATAGAGATGGCTACTGAAAACCAATAACAGATGTAACCAATAGCTACTGCAACCAGTAATTATTGTTTAGTAGAACACAGAATTCAGCAGACTGAATTCAGCACCACAAAATTCAGCAGCGGTCCAATTCAGAAAATAGCCAGCAACACGAATATGATAGTTTCAATATCAGAAACAGTATAGAAACTTTCTCAAGGCTCATTTTCTTGTCTCAAATGTTCACATCATCGTTGGAGGCTATAAAAAACTCTTTAAGATTAAATACAAGATTTTAAATGGGATTCAAAGCAAGCAGCCTACATTAAGAAATTAGTTAGAATGAGAGCAAACATAAGTGTGATGATACATTTGAGATATAAATACACTGTAAATGATTAAATCCTCAAACACAATCACTCACACATATATATATATATATGAGAGTTGAGATTCAAAGTTTAGATGAATGAGACTTCACACAAACATATTGAAGATTGTGTTTGTAGTCTTGGCATAAAAGACATTAAAATTATGCGGATTGTGGGTTGCGGTTTACAATCGAGTGTGCTAAGAGATAAGTACTAAGTTTAAATGAGTTTATACAAGAGTTGTATAAATCAATAAGCATGCCTTGTGCTATAAGACATGTAGTTGATCGATTTTGTATAAAAGTAGGCATGAGAGCCACTTTTGTATTTTTTAAAAAAAATGCAAAATATATAATTTACTTAAAAGTTGGCTAATTTAGCTACTTTTACATGTGAATGGTATGATGACCAAATTATGGCCTTAAATCTCGTGGTACATGTGCTTTGTTCTCAAATTTATTGTCTCTAATTTGGGTTATGACGGATTGAGTGAATTATAGTGTTCGTGTAAGGCCTTGGGCCTGCCACTTATTGGCCCTGCAATCACAGTCCCTAGACCCGGCCCAGCTTGCATTTACTCACAGGACTTCTCCCCCCTGGCAGGGAAGTCTGTGCCTCCCCAGTTTTCAATCCCATGACCTCCAGGCTAAGTACATGGATCGTTGAAACCTGATATCAATTGAGCTAGTCCATTTATGGGCCCTGCAATCACAGTCCCTGGACCCGTCCCAGCTTGCACTTACTCACGGGACTCCTCCCCCTTGGCAGGGAAGTTTGTGCCTCCCCTGGTTTCGATCCCATGACCTCCAGTCTAATAACATGGATCGTTGAAACCTGGGGAGGCACAGACTTCTCTGCCAGGGGGGAGGAGTCCTGTGAGTGAGTGGAAGATGGGCCGGGTCCAGGGACTGTGATTGCAGGGCCCATAAGTGACAGGCCCAGGGCCTTACAGTTTGAATTTTGGTTTGGCTGTGACGAGTTGCAATTTATGATATCGTGATTTTTTGAGATAAAAATTGGAGGTATATATTGTATAAAATAGTTCATTTGGCTGGTTTGCAAAATTTCGACAGTGTTTCCCCCATTATTACTACATAGCCACTATCTCAAGAACATTACAAAATAGAAGGAATGCACAGTAACAACACAACAAGTCACAAAATAGAGTGATTTCATAATAAAGCAGCATGAATGCATTCATTCATCTATAAGTCAAGATATAATGTTTTGGCAAATACCAAACAAAATCCCACATTTTCAACCAAAGATATTCAACTAGTTTGCTGGTTGGCAAGAACGCATTTACTAGCCAAAACCATCAAACCACATGGTACAAGTTCGAAGCAAATTCAGTATCAACCAAGCATTACATCGATTTTAACTAACTCATCTTCAATTGTTGACACTAGAACTACAAATCTCCACTTTTCATCAATTTATGCTTTCAATGAGAGCATCTCCAAGTTCCTCTTGTCCTTAGGTGATGTAGCCCTTGGAAACATTCACCAGTTGCATAAAATGGTGAAACTTGCATGTGGATATGACTTTAGTACACATATCCGATGGATTATGATCAATGCTTATCTTATGAATTTGCACCTCTCCAAATTCAGTTATGTTTCTTACAAAATGGAGTCTTACATATATATGTTTTATTTTTTCGTGAAAGATTTGGTGTTTGGATATATGTATAGAACTTTGATTTTCAAAATAAGGAGTCATAGATTCTTGTCCAAATCCAAGTTCTTTCATGAATCTCTTCATTCTTTTTTCCTCATTGAAAGCTTCAGTGACTGTCATGTACTCACATTATTGGATGATAATACAACTATGGGTTGAAGAGTTGCTTTGAAACTTACAGAAGTGTCATTCATAGTGAATATATATCATGTCAGAGATTTCTTGGTATCTATGTTTCCAGCATAATCAGAATCTACATATCTTTTTACCAATATTCCATTCACTCCACTTTCTCTGAATGTTAGTCTAGTGTTCAAGTCGCCTCTTATATACCTTAGTATCCATTTTTACAGTTAACCAATGTTCTTCACCTGGATTTGTCATAAAGTTGCTTACCATGCTTACTGATTAAGTCAAGTTAGGCCTGATACACACCATTAAATATATTAGGCTACTATAGCATTTGCATATGACACATTGCTCATGTATTATTTTGCATGATCTGTTTGAAAGGCTTGGCTTACTGAAAGTTTAGAGTGATGAGGCATAGGTCTTGCAACATATTTTGCAATCACCATATCAAATATTTCACGCAACTTTTGAGCATATCCTTGTTGTTACAGAAACAATTCCTTTTTACCTCTGTTTCTTTGAATTTTCATGCATAATATCATCTTGGCATGCCCTAAATATTTCATTTTGAATTCCACACTTAGTTCAGCCTTCAAGGAATTTATCTCTTCCATGTCTTGACATGCAATGATCATGTCATCTACATATAACAGTAAGTACATGAATTTTCTTGTGCTTAGCTCCTTATGATATACACAATCATCATCATTAATCCTAGAGAACTTGTGTGCTATCATGATGTCATCAAAACGTTGCTTTAAGCCATAAAGTTATTTATTTAGCAAGTATAATAGTGGTGGATCATATTTGTCCTCAAGCATCTGAAGTTGTTGCATAGAAATTCTTTTATCAATATCTTCATGGAGGAAGGTTATATTAACATCAAGTTGTTCAAGTTCTATGTTTTCCTTTGATACCAATGCTAAGACAGATCTTATTGACCTATGCTTGACTACTGGTGAAAAAACTTCATGGAAATATATCCCTTCAACCTGAGAGAACCCCTTGGCCACCAGCCTTGCTTTGTATCTTGGTCCCTCAACTTCTGGTATTCCTTGTTTCTTTTTAAAAATCCATTTGGATCCAATTAACTTCTGATTTTTAAGCTTTGAAACAATTATCTACGTGTTATTTAAGGAACTCCATTTCTTCTGTCATAGCTCCATCTCATTTATCTCTTGCTTGTGACCTCTTAGCTTCTTAAATTTTTACTGGTTCATCTTCAATTTGAGATGCAACAGAGAATGCATATAACATGCAATCTACATGCCCAAATTTTTTAGGAGGTTTTATGATCTCTTCTATGTGTCTCTTGCTAATCTATAGTTCTGCATGTTTGATGAGCCTTGAGTGTCTGTGTCCAATATATCATTATATGTCAAGCATTCGCTTGATTATATGATTCTGCTCCAGTTAGCTCCACCTTACTCTTAGTGCTTTCTTTCCCATCTAAGTCTTCGGTAGATTTTCTTTCAACTACGTGAAACTTTAAAGGGAAACATATCGTCTTTTAAAGTTACATCTCTGCTTACTATAATCTTTTGGTTTCTTGGTTCTATGCACCAAAGTTTATAACATTTGTATTTTATTACCCTATCATCCAAATTGTCATGTTTGACATGTGTATATTCTGCACATCCAAAGACATTTAGATCATTCAAGTGTGAAGGTGACGTTGCCCATCTGTCCATCAGTGTCATAAATCCCAGTGAAATCGAGGGACTTCGATTTATCAAGAAACATATGGTGTTGGCAGCCTCAACCCAAAATGATTTAGGTACTCCAGAGTCCAGAGTGATTTAGTAGACATCTTACTGTTTCCAATATTTATATTCGTCCTCTCAACTAGTTCATTTTTTGGGGAGTATAATGCACTGTAAAATGCTTTGACATTCCCTTATTTTTACAAAACTCATGGAATTCATTTGAGCAATATTCATGTCCACTATCTGTCCTGAGCTTCTTTAACTTTTTAACATTTTGATTATCTGAAAGTGTGAGCCATTATTTGAATTTATCTAATGTCTCACTCTTGCCTCTCAATGTATAGATCATGTTCTCCTGGAGTAACCATCAATAACAGTCATGAAATACTTTGCTCCCTCATTTGATGGTACTCTTGAAGGAACCCAAAGGTCTAAATGAACATAATCCATCAGTGCAATAAAAATGTTAGACTTTTCTTTTATCCACTTTCAAAAGATTCCTTTTGGTTTAATGGCTTCTCACCAAGTAACCATTGTTTATGTAATTCAAATAGACCTTTCTCACTTATACGTACTAATTTGAGATTCCAAATTTCGGAATCTTCTTGTTGTTTTTTAGTTGCACTTGCTGAGCCTAATAAGATTTTTCCTGATAAAATGTACAGACCAATTGATCTATCTCCCTTCATTATACTTAGTATGCCTTTGTAGACTGATAATGTCCTTTTCTCGGCCTTGACTATATATCCCATATGATCGAGGCCACCTAAGTAAATTAAGTTCATTTTTGGTGAGAGTCATGTGGAATGAACATCCACTATCAAGATCCCAATGTTGATCAGTTTTTAAATATGTAACACATAATACCCCAACACTGTTGTATCCATCTTGTGGATTCTTATCCTTGATCTTTGGTTATATCTCCTAGTCTATGTCGATCAAGACCGTCCCTTCTAAGTGTCTTTTTTGGTGACATAAGAAACACTTTAGTTTCCTTGTCTTTGATCTAGATCTGCTACGATTCTTAGTTTGTTCACTACAACAAAAATGACTTTCCGCAGCGCATCATCAACAGCGTGCATTAAAAGCACGCTGCGAATAGTACTTTTAACGCTGCGGAAAGTAATATCCGCAGAGTGCATTTATGTGTGCTGTAAATATTATATACTTTCCGCAGCGTGCTTTTAATGCACGCTGTTGATGATGCGCTGCGGAAAGTCATATGATATCCTATCCGCAGCGTGCAATAATGTGCGCTGTTAATACTCTATGCATTCACGGCGTGAATTAAAAGCATGCCGTTGAAATGTGTGAATTTTTAAATCAGCGACGGTTTATTTGTAACATTACGACGGTTTTAAACACCGTCGCTATATTTAGAGACGGTATAAAATAAATCGGCGACGGTTATGTTTAAACCGTCGCTAATTTAGCAACGGTTACTGCTCCGTCGCTAAGGGAACGACGGTGTTTAAATTTAGCGACGGTTACAAAACTGTCGCTACATTTAGTGACAGTTCATACAACCGTCGCTAAATTTAAACACCGTCGTTCCCTTAGCGACGGAGTAGTAACCTTTGCTAAATTAGCCACGGTATTTTTTGTATTTAACCGTCGCAAAGTAGCGACGGTTAACTTAAAAACCGTCGCTAATATTTAGATTTTTTTAATATTAACGGCGTGCATTGGACGCTGCGGATAGTTGTAGTAACGGCGTACATATGCACGCCGTTGATAGTAGTATTAACAGCGTGCGCATGCACGCTGCGGATAAACTCGAACTTTCAACAGCTTGCAATTTCGCAGCGTGCAATGTGCGCCGCGGAAAGAGTATTTGCGCGCTGCGAAAAGCCATTTTTGTTGTAGTGGTTCTCCTCTCTTTTTTTATATTTCCCTTACATGTAGGTTGTCTCCAATTTACTCTGTCTTTTTCTATCATGTTATGTGATTCATTAGCCTTCCGTGCTTTCTGAATTTCATCGAAGACTCATGATTCTTCGCATATTTCATTGAATACACAAATACTGAGAATGATTCAAAAAAATAATTCAGTAACAATATTGCCTTATCTTCATCCTCAATTTATATCCCAATATTTTCCAAGTTTATAATGATTCTATTAAACTCATCTAGATTGTATCCAATCGTCTTTGACTCAATCATCTTGAAACCAAACAGTTTGCCTTTAAGGTAGATTCGATCTTGAAGGGATTTCGTCATAAACATGTACTTTTTTCATGTACAAGGACTTAAGTTTTGCCCAGATACCCGCGGCTGTTTTCTCTGATGATAATTCTTGGAGAACTTTGTCACTCATATGCAACGTCAATGTGTCGAACGCCATTTTCATTGTCTCTGTTGTCTTTTATTTTGTGAGAGATTCAGAGTAAAAAATTTCATTTACCATTGAATTAGTCTAATCCGATCTTCCTAGCCATCATAATGAGTGTTTAACCACAAAGAATATGGCTTTGATGCCAGTTGTAAAGATTGAATCCCTTAGCGTGTCAATTAACAAGATTATCCAAGAACTCGAGAATACATGGCACATAATATTGCACATAGATTCATTAATCACCGCAACACAATGATAAGCATATGAATATGAATGTGAAGAATAGAATGCAAACGGCACACGAGATTTACGTCGTTCGATCAATGAATTGATCGGCTGTCATGCGGGGCGATCTCATTAGAATTTGATATTATCATATTACAACAGACTTTGAATAAAAGAACACAAATGCTCTCAAATCCCTAGCTCATTCTCGTTCTTCTCCTATTGATTACAAAAAGGACATTATTGGCTATCTTGAGATAATATAATTATGGTTTTTGTACATAATGATCACTCTTATTGTGTATGTCAACTGACTTGATCAACCAGAATATAAATATGCTTTGACCTTCCTTGGAGTATTATGATCCAACGGTCCTTGCTCAACTAAAACAAGGGCCCTTGATCTACTCCATTTTCAACCAACAACCTGTCATTTCTTGATCCAATCTCTTCCAACTAATCTTTAACTAACCGGTATTCAATTGTTGACAATTTAGCTACATTAGTGTTTTGCATTCAGATTTGATTACACATCGAATTAATTTTGAATTATTATATTGACTGGAAATTAATCTATCAATGACGGGAGTAAGAGGCAACTAAAGGTGGATAAAACAGCTAAAGACTCGGCAGTTAATAAGTTGGAGACTCGAGTTGTTGGCATGCATTGTTTACACACACACATGTGTGTGTGTGTATGTAAACAATGGCTCAAGAGAAATCAGATTATCTTTTTTTGGCACGCTCTTTGATGCAACCTTGTAAATCAATTGCTCTTAAAGTAAGAGGAATAACTTCATCATTTCTGAGAGATTAGAGGGAACACATGGGCTCTGATTTCCTAGAGAATTCTCAGGTATTGGGTGCGTGAAAGGCAGATAATTCAAAAAGAAAATAGTGAATTGTTATTTTCATTGATACACTCTGATTAAATCTCAATAAAGAGGCTTTCCTTCCCATGAATGTAGACCATTTGATCGAACCACGTAGATTGTTGTTGTTGTTGTTCTTATTGTACATATTTTCATTGTGTTTCTTCACGTGTACACTACCTTACATACAACTTTCAAACGCTTAGGATTGACAGCTTAAAGATCATAAATATTGTGAACAATAGTCCTAGATGTTTGCATATTGTATGAGATAATTAACTCATATATCCAGGTTTATAGAGCTAAAATCATGGACGTTATATTTGTTCTTGATCGAGGATCATTTTCTTTTACTCTTTGTGTTTTTTTATAGTTGTGATCGAAGTTTTCTTGAAGCTCATATGTGATCAAATGAATACACTTCATAACAAGCGGCGACATTCATGGGATTAGACCACGACAATGGGGTCTACAAGATTCAATATTGAAAAATTTATAATAATTAATGATTTTGGGTTGTGGATGGTAAAGATGAGAGCCATGATTGTCCAACACGGGGTTGTCGAAGCACGGAAAGGAGAAGAATAGTTTCCCAAAACTTTGAATGAGAAAGAGAATGCAAAGATTCTTCACAAACCACACATCTCGATTATATTGAGCCTAGGTGACAAAGTTCTCAGAGAAATGGCAAAGGAAGAATCTGCAAGTGCTATCCTGTAGAAACTCGAAGCCCTTTACATCACAAAATCTTTGTCCAATAGACTCTACTTAAAACAGAGGCTATATTCTTTCAAGATGATATAAGACAAGACAATTTCAGGACAGATCGATGAATTCAACAAGACCATTCTTGATCTTGTAAGCATAGATGTGAAATTGGAAGATGGGGACAAAATCTTGTTGCTGCTAAACTCTATCCCAAAGAGTTGTGGTCATTTCAATGATGACATGCTTTATGAAAAGATCAAACCATTTCCTTTGAATAATTCTAGTCAGAGGTGAGAGCCAAAGAATTACAAGAGAAAATGGAGAGTAAACAATCCAACAATTCATATAAGCTATTTGTCAGAGGTAGACAAGAAAAACGTGAAAACAAAAAGTACACGAAGTTTATATCAAAGTCCAGATATAATTCTTATAAACTAAACAACAACAAATCTACAAATAAACCTTATAAATTTTATCATTTGAGACGATACTTTGATTTCAGAAGGCTATGATTCAGTCGATGCCCTAGTTTTTTATCAGATTTAAACAAATAGAGAGTGGATTCTTGATTCAGGATGTATTTTCCACATGCGCTCAAATAAAGATTGGTTCGAGTCATTAGAACCAACAGATGGTGGATTGGTGCTGCTAGGCAATAACAAAGGCCGCAAATTGATCGTAATTGGCTCCATTCGACTTAAGATGAATGATGGGATAAAAATGATGTTACAACAAGTAAGTTACATCCCTAAACTGAAGAAAAATTTGATTTAATGTGGTATACTTGAAATGAATGGACATTCTCTCAAAGCTGAAAATGGTTTGATAAAGGTGATTAAAGGCTCACTTACTATCATGAAAGGAACTAGGGAAAATGGATTATACTCACTTCAAGGAAGTACAATAGTTGGAAACTCAGCCACAATAATTAAGGCAGATACTGATGTGGCTAAAATCTAGCATATGAGGCTTGGTCATGTCAGTAAAAGAGGGTTGATAAAGTTGTCCAAATAGAATCTATTGTGTGGTGATAAGGTGAACAACTTGGAATTTTGTGAACATTGTGTCCTAGGAAGAGCTAAAATGGCCGATTTCAATAAAAAAATTCACAAAACTTCAAGGCCATTTGACTATGTTCATACTTATCTGTGGGGGCCTTCTCAAACACGAACTCTTGGATGAGGCATATATTTTATGTCCATTATAGATGATTTCTCAAGAAGAATTTGGTCTTCATTTTGAAAACAAGGCAGAAGCTTTCCAGAAATTCAAGGATAGACACCAAGTGATTGCAAACAAGTTAGGAACCTAGCTGAAACACTTAAGGATAGACAATGGTCTAGAATTTGTTTATCAACACTTCAATGAATTCTGCAGTAATAAATGGATCACTAGACACAAGACAGTACCACACACTACTCAAAAAAATGAACTAGCCGAGATGATGAATTGAACTTTACTAGAAAGTGTGAGATGCATGCCATTGAAGGATGTATTCCCCAAGATTTTTTGGGGTGAAGCTGTTACAACAACTAGCTACTTGATTAATAGGTGTCTATCAGTTTCAAATGATTTCACAACATCTATGGAACTTTGGTATGGACATCCGGTAGATTACATCAACTTGAAGGTGTTTGGATGCATGGACTATGCACACTCAAACAAATGGAAACTGGATGGAAGGGCAAAAAGGTTTGTTTTCATTGGTCATCCATATGATGTTAAAGGATACGAGCTTTGGTGCTTGGAACCAGATGAACAAAAGTTCCTTACATATAGAGATGTGGTGTTTGATGAAACAATGATAGATTATTCTCTACACAAAATGGGTGGAACTAATACCAGCAATAATACTTCTTATATGTTTCAAGTTGAGGTAGGGTTTCGAGGATTAAATATGCAAAAAAAAAAAATTAATAAAGACAAGGGACAGAAAATGAGACTCAAAAGGAGAAATCAGCGGATAAGGATGATGATGATTAAAAAAAATGAAATGAAAACATATGTTCTAGTTAGAGACAGAAAAAAGAGCTATAAATACACCACTAAGGTATGGTCATGTTGATCTTATATCTTATGCATTTAATATGGCAGAAGACATTGCATACAAGGAGCCAAAGACATTCAAAGATGCTTTAGGCAGTAAAGAAAGAATGACTTGGACAAAATCAATGGAAATTGTGCCATATGCAAGTAGTGTTGGGAATATAATATATGGTGTGGTGTGTAGCAGGCCTAATTTGGACCATGTTGTAAGCCTCATTAGCATATTTATGACAAATCCTAGTGTAAACCATTAGGAAGCTTTGAAGTGAATTTTGAGTTACATCAAAGGGTCAACTGATCCTGGTCTGAAGTTCAAAAGGAAAATAGTGAATATGAGATGTTCATAGGCTATGTGGACTCATATTTGAGGGGAGTATGGACATAGAAAGTCCCAAATCGATTATGTCCTCACCATGTTTGGAACGACAGTAAGTTGGAAGGCCAAGTTACAAAATGTGGTAGCTCTCTCGACAACAAAGGCCAAGTACATTGCAATTTCAGAGGCAATAAAAGAAGTCATGTAGCTGAGAAGAATTGTTGAAGAGTTGGTGTTTCAAAAGAAAGCTGTCAAAATTCATTGTTACAACAAAGCACAATTCATTTGACCATATAGCGTTTCATGAAAGATCGAATCACATTGATATGAAGCTTAATTTTGTAAGGGATGTGATCTAAAAAAGGTTGGTAGTAATGACCAAGATATCAACAGAAGAAAATCATGCAGACATGCATACCAAAGCATTGTCAACATCTAAATCCAGACATTGTCTGGACTTAGTTAATGTTGAAAGGTTCTGAAGCCCCCACATGGGTTGATTGGAAAGAGAGCACTTTGTTTAAGAATCTTATTGATGATGGAGTTAATTTGCAAGGCAATGTGGATAATTGTAATATCGACTGAAAATTAATCAATCAATTATGGGAGTTAGAGGCAACTAAAGGTTGTTAAAACAGCCCAAGTCTCGACAGCTAATAAGTTGGAGACTCAAGTTGTTGGCATGCATTGTCTACACGCAGATATATAAAAAAGGCTCAAAAGAAATCAAATTCACTTTTCTAGCAGACTCTCTGATGCCACCTTGTGAATCAATTTCTCTAAAAATAAAAGAAAGAAATTCATCGTTTCTGAGATATTAAAGGAAAACACATGGGCTCTGATTTTCTGGAGAATTCTCCCGTATTGGGTGTGTGATAGGCATATAATTCAGAAAGAAAATAGTGGAGTGTTATCTGTGTTGATGTACTCTGATTGAATCTCAATAAATTGTATTTCCTTATCGTGGATGTATATTATTTGATCGAACCACGCAATTTGTTGTTGTCATTCTTATTATACATATTTTCATTGTGTTTCTTCATCTATACATTACTATTCTCACAACGTTCAAACACTCAAGATTGAGATCTTAAAGTTCAGAAATTTTGTGAACATCAATCCTAGACGTTTGCATATTGTATGATAGAATGAACACATATAGTCCATGTTTATAGAGTTAAAGTCATGAACGTTATCCTTGTTCTTGATCGAGGATCATTTTCTTTCTATCGTTGTTGATTATTGATAGTTGTGATCAAAGTGCTCTTGAAGCTCATATGTGATCAATCTCAAATCAAAGAATACACTACTTATTAGACCTTTGAATTCATAATAGATACCGGTTTTGTGTATTGTGTTTTAATTAAAAATAAATAGATTACATATATTTTACTGAGATACTTGAGCATTTTGATGCAAATTTCGGACTTTTTTTAGAGGTTTATATCAAACCCCCTACAAGCACGTATGATACGTACACATGGTGTTTAAGACCAAAAAATTCCTTTTGGGAATTCTTTCTCTTTATCCTTATAATTCAAATTGTGTGATTCGTGCAATGTCAAATGTCCACATGCCCGCAAATCATCTAATAAAATAGCACTGTTCTCTTGGATACAATTGGAGGAAGGGGTCCCCAATTGTTTTGGATATGGCTTTTTTCCCAGATCAGGACCTTATTCTAATTCATTAGGTGGCAAATATATCCATTATATAATCAAATAATTGAAAATCATGAGAGCATTTGGTGCACAAAAAATATTTTTAAGTGCTATATCTTAAATCTTTCGATCATCGAAAACTTGGATTTTATAGAAGTCTGAAAATGGTGGTGTTGGATTTTTTTTCCAGATGTTTATAGAATGATATAATATCTGTTTTGCGAGACATTTACGTATATAGATAATATTAACTTCAATTAAGATTATATTGAATTGTGTTATCGTTTAATTCCCATTTGTACATACGTCAAAGAATTAATATCAGAAATTGTTTGTGCAGCATAATTATATTATTTCAATATTATATTGTACAATGTACACGACATGAATCGATGTTTTGCATGTGTTATTTTCGTAATGGAAAGGACATGGGTCGGTATGACTCTCAAAGACAAAGAAAGAAAAAAAAATTGAACAAGCCCTCATCCCAATTGGTGACTAGGATAATGATAAGATCAAATAAATAAATAATCTCACACACACACACACATATATATATATAACAAAAAACTTTTGTGAGACAGATCACATATTTGGGTCATCCATGAAAAAAATTATTTTTTATGTTAAAAGTATTACTTATTATTGTAGAGTAGGTCTCTTGTGAGACGGTCTCACGAATATTTATCTGTGAGACGGGTCAACCCTACCGATATTCACAATAAAAAGTAATACTCTTAGCATAAAAATTAATATTTTTTCATGGATGACTCAAATAAGATACATGTCTCACAAAATACGATCCGTGAGACCGTCTCACACAAGTTTTTGCCATTATTGTAAATATGAAAAAAGTTGATTCGTCTCACGGATAAAAATTCGTTAGACTATCTCACAAGAAAAATACTGTGTGAGTCCTTTAGAAAAATAAGCATGCAATTTTTATTTTTATTTAAAAAAATAGACCTCAATTGACCTTTACACGTGATACAACATGTTACACCACATATTTTTTTGGTAACAAGTATTTAATTTTTATTTAAAAAAAGGAAAAAGAAACGTACAAGTCTATTATTCTTGCAAATGAAATATGTGTGTGATATTAGAGATACCATTATACACGACATTCTTGATAGAGATAATATCAGCAATTAGCTATATAAAGCTAGAAACATCGAGTTCAAGGTGAGAATGCATGCTCAGGTGTCATACTAATCCTTAAGCTTCAAAGCTACTAATTAATTTCCTCATAAACAAAATCAATACTTTTTTTCGGCTTTCGAGGGGATGACTGATGGTCTTTTATCATTAATATTTTCATAATCACATCAGTGATTGAACTTTAAAATAATAGTTCAATAGGTCGTATCAGGACGTTGTTATGTTATATAAAATAATATAATATATTAAATAATATATTTTAAATTTTAAACATTGTGTATATAAATAATAAAAAAAATTATTTTCAAATGTTGAAAAAATCAAATAACTCTAATAATACTAAAATATTTTTTTTTTAAATTCGAATAGTCAGATATATATAAACAAAAAAAAAATTTAATTTGTGAATCGGTCCAAACAGTTGTTGGCCGGTTCTTAACCGATTTCGATCGGTTTGACCGACGAAACGATTTTTGGTCGATGTCTAGATTGGACCGAACTCGTGATTGGTTCAACCAATTGATCCGATCTGATTCAGAAAACGCTATTTATTACCTCATGTTGGCTGTCCCTCCACAAATTAACATTATTCATTCAAAAAACAAAAACAAAAACAAAAATAACCCCTTAAAAGTACATAATTTGAATAGTAGATCGGTTCAACCAACTGATCCGACCCGATTCAAACAACACTGCATATATATATATACATATATATATATAGTTTTGATATCATGCACGNTATATATAACTTTGTCCAATCCTAGTGTTACTTACGTAGAAAAATGGGCATAAAGTACAAGTGGTTAGCCCAAATTTCAGTCGCAACATCCGGACAACATTTCTTGGCCCATGTTTCTTGATTAATCTATTTTCTTCTTCTTATTCTTTATTTTTCTTGATTAATTTTTTTTCCATGAAATTATTAAATTTGATGTTGGGAGGTCGATATATAGGAGCACCTTTCTTCAAACGAGAATTTTAATTTATTATGTATTTTCCTGAAAATATATAGTTTTTACTCCGTACTATCTCATCATTATTTGGTCACCGTGGCCGGTGTTGTGTGGAATATTTGGCCCCATCGAAAGCTGGAGAGGTTGACCAAATTGCAAGAAATAGAACATGGGGCTTCGGCCCCATTGTCTCAACCAATTTCGAGAAATTAAGACATGATGCAAATCGAGATAACTGACAGCTGCAAATACGATTATCATATGTATAATATATAATATTTATATATTACATTGTGTTAATATTACGAGAATTAAACGTTTGTCTTTTTATCAAAAATTATAATTGATAATCAACTGTGCAACTTCAATATATTCTTTTAAACAGTATAGTCATGTTCTGAATATGCTTATAACAATATCAATTATTGCATTCTCGAAAATCTTTCTCAATAATTACATTTTTTTGTACTCCATGAAAATCGATACCAATTATAGGATAAAGCGTTTGTCATTTTATCAAAAATTATAACCAGTGATAATATTGTAGTTTTAATATTTTAAAACATACGATAACTAAATGACCAACCTTTCGATTGCTCTCGGCAATTATTGCAAGCAAAATTGTCTTTAGAGTTGATTTAAGGTTGATGGTTCGAGATTAGTTTTGTTTGGTGTAGAAATTATATTATCTTGAAGATGTCATTGCTCTAAAATAGAATAATGGAAATATATGACTAAAGTAATCGAAATTAAGAGACGAAGTGACGCTATAACAATCCACAAACTAACAAGTTCTAGTTGGATTATAAATTAATTTAATCATTATGTGCGCTATTGTCAAATCACAAAAAATCTCATGAGATTGTCTCTCAAGTTAATTTTATGATATAAATCTTTGAACCGACTCGATTTATAAAAAATATTAATTTTTATGTCCAATTATTTTCACTAGAAAAATATACTTTTTATTTGTTATATTGTGAATAAATATTATGTAACATATCCTGTGTTGAGTGAAAAATATTATTTTTTATGTTAAAAATATATTGTGTAATATATATTGATTTCGTGATTTGAGTGGAAAGTATTAATTTTTATTTCAAATGCATTACTTTTCACTGAAGATATAAACCGAATCGACTTATATCACAGATATGGATCTTTCATACGGTTGCACATAAGATTTGCCTTAGTCAAATTAAGATACTATAATCTTTGGATATATTACGGTAATAACTTGGACAAAAACTTGTGTGAGATGGTCTCACGAATCGTATTTTGTGATACGAATATCTTATTTGGGTCATCCATGAAAAAGTATTACTTTTTATTGTAAATATCGGTAGGGTTGACCCGTCTCACATATAAAGATTCGTGATACTGTCTCACAAGAGACCTGCTCAATAACTTGTTGCTTAAAAAAAGTTAAAAAAAATGTTTCGATTCAACTTAGTGTACCTTTTGGTGGATTACAAATATTGTTCCGTTAAACTTTTAACTCAAATTCTATAAATAATAAGAGTTACATCTAATTTTATTATTCACACACACACACACACACATATATATATATATACTTATATTATACATCACGCGACATCTCATCCAAAAAAAACAACCAATTTTGATAGTGTAGCTAAATTTTATATTTAATTTTGTTATATAATACACGTAATTTTACAATTAATAATTATTTAAAATGGATATGTATTGAATTCGACATACTTTTTTCGAGACCCATAATCCTTCCAAAAAAAAAAAAAATCCGAGACCCATAAGGTCGTTTTTGCCCATTGATGAGTTTGTCGATTGTGGTGTGCCAGAGGTGTTAACTGTTAATGGTCCCTAAGACTCTTGGCTACGTGGGGTGATGGTCATTGGAAACACGTGTTTTTCATTGGTTTTACAAAATTATTTCTTCAAATTTATATATTTATAAATTAATTAATTTTGGAAATTTTATATATTTATTTATATATCTATATCTATACTATTATATTAAGTGTGAGACCCTTAGAGTAACTACTTTGAAGGACACCAAAATATTTAATTACATAATTATCTTTTTTATCCTACTAAAAACTTCATCAAGTCACCCCAAATTTTACATAGAAAAAAATCTAAACAAAACTCCCATNGCTATGTGACAAATTATTTTAGATCATTTAGTTTCTAGATAATTCATGAAATATTTTAAAATTGAAAATATTATTATAGATTGGGGTATTTTTTAAATTAAAATCCTTAAAGGGGTAAATTTGTAATTTAAAATACCTTTCCAGAAAAAAGGTAAAATACAAAATTTTCTATTGGATCGACACGCCTTTATTGTCATGCTGACGTGTCATTNTTTTTTTTTTTTTTTTTTTTTGAAATGGTGTCATTCCCATCTTGAAACCTTAAAACAAAGATGACTCGTAATTCTAATCTTCTTTCGACTATAAATTTAAACTGGATAATGCAAATCTCAGAAATTGCTCATTCGTCCGATCCACATAAAATAGACAAGTAACTAAAAATCGGAATGAATCGAATTCAAAAATATATATATATTTCTTTTAATTTAAAATCGATAAATTTGATTTAGCTTTAAAAGGAATCGAAACATAAAATTTTTTGAGAGACGGTCTCACGAATCAAATTTGTGAGACGAATATCTTATTTGGGTCACCTATTTCAAAAATGGCAAAAACTTGTGTGAGATGATCTTACGGGTCGTATTTTATGAGACGAATATCTTATTTGGGTCATCCATGAAAAAGTATTACTTTTTATACTTAGAGTATTACTTTTTATTGTGAATATCAGTAGGATTGACCCGTCTCACAAATAAAGATTCGCGAGACCGTCTTACACGAGACCTACTCATAAAAAATATTACTTATTATTATAAATATGTGCATGATTCACTTGTATTGCGTATAAAGATCTGTACTATCATCTCACAAGAGATCTACTAAATTCGAAAATTAGTCCATTCAGATTGGTTTGATTGGAAATTTTTGCAACACTGGTCTTCTTAATTCAGTAGACTTAACCCCAAAATTGAATTGATTAAATTTTATCGAAAATGACTAACCCCACTGAATGTCTCTAGTTTGTTAAACAACCGTCCGTGATAATGGAATCCAATAGACATGTGGGGGCTAAAAAGTTCATTGGTGGGGATTTATACACAAACCACAAATTTATTTGATTAATCTCAAGTTAATCAATTCGTGTTATTACAATTAGGGTGCAAATCCAAATCTAAACACGACAAATTTTAACTTGGTTTGAAAAAATTACAATATAATTAAAAATATCAAGTGGATTTTGTAAATAATTTATTATATAATAAAATTTCAAGACGGGATGGACCTGAGTCAATGAGTCCAATGTCGAGTCGGGTCATAATTTAGCGGGATGGATATCAGGTTTGGCCAAATCCGTCCTAAACTCACTTCGTTTTCATCCTTTAACTCCCGCTGTAACATAGAGTAACCAAACATAAACAAGTTATCTAGTATTAGGAAACAGTTTGGCTAAAGTTATAAGCCAGCTTATTTTTTAAGGTCATTTTAATTTCATTCAAAATAATATCAATATGTATACTTGTATTCCAAATATTTTTTTTGTCCTGCATTTTTTTTATTGTTTCCAAATCATCCAAAAAATAAATAAATAATTTATATATATATATATATATTACACTATTATATTAAGTGTGAGGACATGATAATACCTACCTAGAGAGGACATCAACTTTTTTTTCCAATTTTACCATTATATGATATTAATATTACACTTTTGTTTTTTGTTTTTGTTTTTTAATTTCAACACACACTTATATTTTTATTTATTTTTATTTCAATAATTCAAATATCAATTTAGTCTTTCCATAATTTGTCAAATTTCACTTTAGTTCATCGATAATAATAAAAAAGATTATACAAACACGCATCGCGTGTGCATAGTAACTAGTATATATAAACCTTCCGATCCATGTACAGAACAATTTGTAAGAGATTTTAAAAAATATTGAAAAACTTGAACTAATTAGAGCAAATAATGACTTAAGAATTACTCCACAATCATATATATTCCAATCATTTTACACTTCGTACCAAATAGATAATGCACGTAAACAATTATGATGATTATTTACAATTGTTGCTTAACGTGGATGCCATCCAAATTAAATAATTATTTCCAGACTATATATTATTTATGTTTTCCGAAAGGAACGTTTGAACAATAATAATTATTTCATTATTATTTTATTATTATATTTTTTTAGTTGTACTTATGATAATTATTTGGGAAAACTACGTACAAATTCATTTAAAATATTTTTCATGTCCCAAACATACTTTTTACTAGTATTTTCTATAAGATAAAACCATAGAAATAAATTTAATTACTTTGTCATGGATAATTTTTTTAGAAATATTTGTGAACTTTTTTTTATACCATATTTTGATCATGCATGCGTAATATACACGTTAATAATATATTTTCTTACATTAAATAAGTACCGAAAAATAATATTAATTAAGCCTCATTAAGAAAGCGTTACAGATCAGAATCTAATTATATTGAATTTGCATAGAATATATTTTTAAAAAATAGATTTAGTTTACAAAAATTTGATATGATTACACACGCATATATATGGTAAGAAACAGTGTAAACAAACATTTGATAAATTAGGTGATCAACTCTGAACATACTATTGGTCTCATGTGTAACATCATAATATAAATATAAATATAAATATAAATATAAATATGAAGATAAAGAATACAATTAGATATCGAGATTTATGTAGAAAATCTCTAAAAATTATTATGGTAAAAACCATGAGCAAGATGAAAAGAATTTCATTATAATATTTTATGGTGTACAACCATTCACTATGTTTCCAAAGATAACATATACTATCTTATTATTGGAAAATAAATACCTCATTAATATTGTATAACAAAACACTCAAATTATATGAATGCTTTGAGATGAGAGAACAGAGAATGAGATTTTGGGATGATACAAACTAAAGAAAATGAGTTCTATTTATAGAGCTCCCTCGTTACTGTGAAATCTTTCATCTAATTAGGCAACAGATTCACGCAACATTTTCACTGTAGAATTTATATCATTCACGTACCACCATTAAAGCACCTAATTTGCCGAAATTTTTCCTACTTAGAGGTTTGATTGAGAATCAAACACATCTTCACACATTTTTTCTATCTTATTATTCTCTGCTGCTTACGTTTATGCTGGATTCTTCGCAATGTACAAGACACTATGACTGTCACAAAACAAAATAACATTATCTTGTTTGAGTATGATCTCCTCCAATAATATTTTAATCCATATTGCATTCTTGCAAGCTTGAGTAGCTGTCATATATTCTAACTCTATTGTAGATAATGTTAAAACTATTTGCAGTTTTGAAACTCGGCTTATTGCTCACCCTACAAGTGTAAACACATAACTAGTGGAAAATTTTCTCTTATCGGGATCACCTGCATAATCTGAATCTACATAGACCGTGAGAATAAAATTTGATCCTCGAAAACATAATGTAGCATTTGAGGTAGCTTTAAAGTCCTCTTAACCATACTACAATGCTCTCATCCAAGATTCTATATGTACCGACTAACTGTCCCCAATGTTTGTGCAATGTCCAGTCTTGGAAAAATCACGTCGAACATCAAACTTCCCACTGTTGATGCATATGATACTTGAGACATCTCAATCCTCTATGTTTCACTTCAAGGACACATCTCGGAGGATTACTTGAAGTTAATAGGAACATGTGTCGAGATTGGCTTGATATCTTGTATGTTGAAGTGTTATAAGACTTTATTCAAATAATTATTTTAGCAAAGCCAAAACTTTATGTTACTTCTGTTTCGGTGAACTTGCATCCCTATAATCTTGTTCGTTGGTCTCAAGTCATTCATATCGAATTCTCTAGCTAACCATGCCTTCAATTATTGGACCTGGTCTTTGTTGGGGTATGCTACCAACATGTAATCCACATACAATAGAAAAATAATATAATTATCACCAGACCTCTTGAAATATGTACAATGGTCTGCACTAAATCTGTTGTATCCAAGACTCATGATATAGGAATCAAATCTCTTGTACCAACACACAGATGCTTGTTTGAGATCGTACATAGATTTTTTCAACCAGCAAACCAAGTTCTCTTTGCTATTTTCCGCAAAGCCATATGACTTCTTCAAGATCTCCATGAAGAAATGTCGTTTTCACATCTAAATATTCCAAATGTAGGTCAAACACCCACACAATGCCTGACTGTTGTAAGTCAAACCACATGAGAAAATATCTCAGAAGTCAATGACTTCTTTCTGAACATACAATTTACCATTAATCTAGAACGATACCACTCCACTTGGTTATTTCCATAACATTTTGATCTTATAGATCCATCTGTTAGCAATGGTTTTTCTCCCTCGTAGTAGTATAACAAGATCCCAAGTTTTATTCATGTCTAATGCTTCCAATTCTTCCTGCATTATTGTCATCCACATGGATACATCAGATATTTGAGTAGGCTCGTGAAAACTCAATGGCAAAATCATCTGTTAAAAGACCATATGCAAGATTACTTTCAATGAAATAATCTACCTATTAAAAGACAATATGCAATATTGTTTTCAACGAAATAATCTAAAAGCCAAATTGGTGGTTTTCTCTCTCGAGTTGATTGCCTTACCGTGAAAATCTCTGACTCAACATGTTATTATTCATCGTGTTCCGGTACTACTTCACAAGAAAGTTGACCTTCCTTTGTGTTATTTTAAACCTGAAAAATATTAGTTTCTGAATTCAATGTGTATTTATCTCTCTTTACTTTATCTTCCTCGAAAGTAACATCATGTTGATGACAATCTTCTTAAGAGTATGATCCCACAAGCGAAACCACTTTACTCCATCGACATAATCCAAGAAGATACATTTTCTGGATTTTGAATCCAACTTAGATCTTTCTTACTAATCGTACATAACGTATACATGACTTTCAAATGTGTGCAAATGAGAATAATCAGTCGGCTCCCATTCTACATCTCCATCGGAGTATTCAGATAAATCTCCACTAAAGGAGAACAATTGATGATATAACTAACGATCTTGACTGCTTCTACCCAAAATGACTTGGCTAGACACATTGTCCTCAAAATGGGTCTTGTTATTTCCAACAAGGTGATGTTCTTCCGCTCCGCCATTCCATCTGTTGAGTTGTTTAAGTTGTCGTGGACTATCTTTTTATACCCTCATGTTGGCAAAATACATCAAATTCGTCACTGGTATATTCTCATTCATTATCAGTCCTCAAACACCGGTGAAAATGTATAATGATATCACTGGACTTAAGGTTGATCAGATGACGTATTCTTTGGATCTTGATCTTTTCAAGACAAATATTTTTGAACAGATTACTGAATTGTTCAAAATTATTAATATGTACTCAAGTTAGATATCTGAACTTAAACATACTACTGATCTTATCTGTCGAATTGAGAAGCAAGAAGCTATGCTGGCAAGACATATTGAAACCATTGGGACTCAGATATCCGAGATGATTGTGTTATTACAAGGGAGAAATGGTGATGTCAAAATATGGGAGAAATCCGAAAGAACAAGAAAAATCTAAACTTTCCTCTTCGTCATCTCAGCTCAAGTAGCACATACTAACCAAGCCACGCATCTCTTCACTCGTTCGAGAGAGGATAAATCATGAGATAGAACTCTTACAGAATTTTCATGTTTTATTGTTGCACATTAATTTAAGTTCTTATCTCTTATTTATAATAGACATTTTAATTTTTAAATCATCAAAAAATGAGAAATTGTTAAGGAAAAATTTATATTTAAATTTTTGTAATAACAAATTAAACTGATTTAACACAAGCTAATACTATGCAGATTAATAAATTGAACTAAACAATACTACAAGTACGATGATCAACCTACGTTGTTATCAGCTAAACTGAACAGCCGGATTGAGTTGTATAAATTTTTCAATATGATAGATAGAGTTTCTTCATCAGCACAACTTGAACCAATCTGTTTGAACATAACATATTTGAATACCAGTCTGTCAATATTATCCGAAGACAAACTGTATATCTACCAATTTATGATAAAGTTATCAACAAGAATAAAAGAGAGAAGATATGTTGGTTACACTTTTCAGCTAGTTTCCAAAGAATTGGAATGAGCATATACTATTTTTGACAAAACAACAAAGACATGTGTCGATATCTGCATAAATGTCTGCTACCTAGTACGTCTATGAGAACCAAATATATTTATTGACGTTGGAGACTAACACTTATAAATAAGGAAGGCAAAAACTTGTGTGAGACAGTATCACGGGTCGTCTTTTGTGGGACAGATATCTTATTTGGGTCATCTATGAAAAATATTACTTTTTATGCTAAGAGTGTTATCTTTTATTGTGAATATCGGTAGGGTTGATCTGTTTCACAGATAAAGATTCGTGAGACCGAGAGACCTACTCAATAAAGAATGCATCAAGACTGAAGATCTCTCAGGAAAACTACTACTTCTTTATCAATATTCATCATGCATTCAAATCGTACATCATCTTAAAAGATTCATCTTCAAAATATCTTTGCATACACTCAGTTGTTTATGGGATGAAATTTTAGTAAAAATTTAATAAATTTTTGGAAATCGCGTTTTAGAAAGAAAAAAAAAGATTTGTGACGATTATGTATATGAAATATTTATATGGATTCCAAATAATTTTTCAAAGTTATTAATTGTTGTATTATATCAGTCTAATGTTACGTAATCTGTGCAATATATTTTCTTATATAGTCGTTTGTTGACTTCCATTTCAATGATATCGTCATGTTCATCAACCTTGTCGGGTGAAAAAAATAATATAAAAATAACTAATAATAATAAAAATAATATTTTCGTTATCCTTTACTTACTTTGCAATCTTACCCTAACCTAAGTGCCCATCCTCAAATTATATTTATATAATTTCTTTAAATAATTATTTTTAAAGAAATAATTATCACATATCAACATCTTTTCGAATCAATGATGAAATTTGTTACATTTTGGTCCAAACTCGATAATTCATCCCAAATTTAAGATATCAGAGTCAGAAAAACCATTAATTACTAATATTGAATATGAACATTTCATGTATACTTCGAGCGTGTGTGTGTGTATACTTCGAGCGTGTGTGTATGTGTATGTGTATGTGTGTGTGTATCTATGTCGATAAGGAGTGATATACCGTACCTATCGTATCGAAAATCCTATACCGTATATCATACCGAAAATTTTCTGTATACCGAAAATTTCGGTACATATAACTAGCATACCGATTATATCGAAATTGTACGATATACTGAGATTTCGGTACGATATCGGTATATACCGTTTTATACCGAAAAAAACATTACATTTTAAAATTTTTATAAATTTATTGTTTTAAAATATTATATATTTTAAGATTTTTGTATATTTTTTCGGTATTTCGGTATATATCGAAATTTTCAAATTGCATACCGTTATCGAACCGAAAAATTCGATATTGTTACCGTACCGTACTGAAATCTTCGATATACCGAAATTTCGATAATTCGGTATTTTTCGATACGGTAATCTCGGTATACCAAAAATTCGATATTTTTTCCCACACTTAACTTATCGATTGCACGATTGGACTGCTCAAGCCAAATTCTACTATTCATTACGTTATCTTCAATTTCTTTATAATAAAATTTCAAATTCCAAAATCTAATAAAGAATTCACCTCCCATGCATGTATCGAGAGTGGCCAAATTTTTATTAAATTATAATAGTAATAATAATAATAATAATGATAATGATAATGATATAGTTTGGTCCTCTTGCATTTATGCCGTCGTGGAATTAAAAAATCACATTAACTTGAATAAATAATTAATTTAAAACTGTAACTTTTATACTTGTTACGTTGTGTTTTTGATTAAAAATTAAGTTTTAAATAAACACGATTCACTAATTAATAAATATATAAAATATTAAAAATAATAAAGAAATGTTATTATTTTCACATGGCATGCCGCATCGTAGAAGCCAACGTACATAAGAATTTGAACGAATACGTAAGATGGGTCTCATAATTAATTATGATTAGTTCGAGAAAATGATGTTTGTTTTGTCATATAGTATTAATATTCCTTTTCATAAAATTAAAAAAAGCTAAAATATAATTATAAAATGTGATAAAAAAAATTAAAAAAAAAATTTGGGTAGTTTAAAACCTAATAAAACATGGATTTTCATGTCATCCAGCTTAATTATTTTCCAATTTTAGAAGTGTTTAAACTTATTATCTAAATTTCAGTCTTTTTTTGACTCCATGAATGAAAGAATAGATCTATTGTGAGACCGTCTCATAGACCTGTATCTATGAAATTGGTCGATCTGACTCATATTTACTATGAAAACTAATATTTTTGACATTAAAACAATATTTTTTTATGATTTGTGATGAGTTGAAGATCTGTCTTATAAAATTGATCCGTGTAACGGTTTCACAAAAATAACCGTCCAAATTGAAAATATCATAATTCATAAGATTAATTAGAAGTATCTAGTTTAACAACTATAATAATTTTGACAAGAGAGAGAAGTCCTTGATTTAGGGGTATTAATTTAGCCTTTTGCTCCGAAATACTCCCAAAATTGGTTCATATCACACCTAGAGCAAAATTTTTGAATTAGAAGTTGATCAGCCATGTCCAAAATAAAACAAGCTAATTATTAAAATAAATTTGGAAAGTGAAATCGTCCCAATCCTACATAATATACATTTTTTTTTGAGTTTTATATTATTTCTAAAAAATTATTAAAAAACCATACTAAAAATTAGTTTTTAGAGATTCATAAATCATACTCATCAAGAAATCTAAACAAATTTCGATGACAATCTACTCATATGGGCTCTCTCTCTCTCTATATTCTTAATTTTCTTTCCACTAAGTTTATTATGACATGTCAACGATGTGCATATTTACAATAAAATATATGTGAGACATGTCAACCATACTCATATTTACAATAATAAGTAATACTTTTAGATAATAGATATCTTGTGAGATGGGTCAACTCTGCTCATATTTGTAATAATAAGTAATACTTTTGACATAAAAAATAAATTTTTTTTATAGATAACCCAAATGAGATATATGTCTCAAAAAACTGACTCGTGAAACCGTCCCACTGAAATGTTTGTGTTTTCTAAGTCTCCCCTAGTATTAGGACAATTTTAATTTTGTCAATGAAATCAAGTTTATTTTACCAGCACATACAATTCAATTAATTATAATTAAGCCATGATCATGACTCTTAAGCTAACCGGTGCTCTTTTTGTCCTACATCACCATGACATAATTAAGAAGAGATTAAATTAATGAAATAGACTTGTGATAATTTTTTTATATTTATTTCATTGATGTTACCATTTGAACATTATACTATACCAATAACTACTATCTAAATATTTAGATTACTCTTCTATAAATCAGACCATATTGTCAGTTAAAATAATTTCGATTTTATTTCAAATTATGAATGAAAATCCTTTCTATGGCCTTGGCTGATCGGGGACAAACATCGTATTGTAAGATTTTATTTTTTTAATGAATATTCGATGATTCATTTACAAAACAAAATCAAACAAAGTAAAAGCTAAATTTTAATTTTATTTAACACGAAATTCATTAAAGAGGTAATCATTATTATACTAGGAATTGATAGATGCTATCTATATGAATAGTATTATTATTTATCAAATACATGATACATGTATTGAGTGATAAATTATGACAATTAATTTATATATCGTGATTAAATGAATGATCATTATTTATTAATTTAATATATATATCATATCTTGAGTGGATAAAGAAACGGAGAACCCACCCAGCACTCTCGTCTGGGCGCGTGAAGTTACGCTCTAGACCGCGTTTGGTTCCACCGACAACGTTGAGGGCCGGGAAAATACACAATCTATTAGCATGGCATTTCCAAAAAAGTTATATATTATTTTCAAATACATGTATATATATATTATTTGCAAAAAAAGAAAAAATATATTGTATATCATATTTATTTTAAAATTTTAAGCTTTTTTAATATAAAATAAGATAAAATATTATTGTCAAAAGCAAATTATTTCCACAGCTAACTTGATATTTTTCAGTATAAGTTTAAATAATCAAGTTATTCTTTTTAAATTAAATTAATATAATAAAATTTTGAAATTCAAATTTATATATAATAAAAGTTATTAGGTAAAATACTAAATTAAATTGTGTAGGTATCTTAAGAGGCGAATATATCTTGCTCATATTTACAATAATATGTAATATTTTTGACATAAAAAGTAATATTTTCTCGTGAGTGACCCAAATAAGAGACACGTATTACAAAAGCGACTCGTGAAACTGTCTCACAGAAGTTTTTGTGATTAAATTATATTTCATTTGGTCTTTCCATAGAATAAGATATATTTCTTAAAACAATAAAACATGAATAATGCACAATTGAACATGAAACATAAAGCAAAAATAAAAAAAGGTAATTAGTAATTACCTTTGGAATAAACATAAATATACTTTAATTGATACGTTCGCGGTTACCAATGAGTAATCATATTTATTTCAAACATAAATTATACATATTACATAGGGATCTTCATTTGACCGCTCAATCCCGAACCGGTTTAATTTGGAACGGGTAATTGGTTTAAGATTGAACTGAATCCGCGAATCCGCATAATATCGAACTGTATTGAGTTACCCGAAAACGGATCCAAAAACGTATTAATTTGATATGGTTGAATATGATCCAATGATATATTTATTTTTTTGTTATTTTGTTTCACATTTAACGTTTCGGATTCAGATTGATTTATTCCGATAAATCTACTTCGATGTTCCAAAAGATTGGTTGAATTTCATTATCTCACAATCTATAACTGGTTCGATCCGGTTTAATAACATCATTTGAATTATATTAATATTTGAGCACATTAAATGTGTGTGCAATATAAAAACTACTTTTTTATATATAGAGAAATTTAAATTAATTGAAAAGATAATAGATTAGTTAAAATATAATTTCAAGAAATAATTATTTATATTATCTCCTTAATAGGATTGAAAGATATAAAATAAATGTTATTTTAGGAAAATAAAATCAATAAACTGATACAATAAATGTTATATATGTAGATTTAGTAATTAAATTAGTAAGCGGATCTCTCGCTTAATATGAGAATAAGTATAAATATAAATTATTATGCTTTCCTTAAAAAATCTCGATTTAAAATAATACTTTATTATATATATATATATAAATAGTTTTTTTTTTAAAAAAAATTAAAGGGTAAAAGGGGGCCCATTTGTGGGTCCGAAAGCCTAAACGGGTCCCACTTTCACACTCATAACCACCCATACCTTCTGTTTTATAAAAGCAGCTGCAAAGCACCCATAACTCACAGCTCCCAAAAGTCTCGTTTCATTACGCAATACAAAGCTGATAACACACTTTTACTGTGTGTTTAGTGACCTTGTTCGGTCATCATTTCTTGGGGGGGTAAGAGGGAAAAAACAAGAGAAATATTTGATAACGGGCCAGACAGTTGTTGGTCTTTAATTTCTTGACCGTGTGTGGCTAAAAGAGGTATAGAATAAAGTGTAGGAGGGAAAGAAGAGCCAAAGAATATAGTAAAGAAAGTAGGGGTCAAAAGCTGAAATCTTGAAGGGTTTTTTTTTTTTAGCTTTCGAATTATGGGTGGGAAGATTGCTAGCAATGTATTTTTGCTTGTGGGATTGGTGTTTCTGAGTTCTTGGATTTCTTGTGGAATGGGTTCTGTTTCTTACGACCATAGGGCAATTTCTGTCAATGGGCAGAAAAGGATTCTTATTTCTGGATCTATTCACTATCCGAGAAGCACACCTGAGGTATATATCTGTGCTAAATGTAGTTGGTTAAATATTTCATTGGATGGATTTACACATCCCAAATGCAGTTTGCTTGATTTTTATTTAGGGTAAAGCTGTTGTAGTTTTATATATTTATAAAATATAATGTCTTTTTTGAAGAAATGTTTTTATCTTTGGGATGTTACAGATGTGGCCGAGTCTTATTCAGAAAGCAAAAGATGGTGGTTTGGATGTGATTCAGACTTATGTTTTTTGGAATGGGCATGAACCTGAACCTGGAAAGGTCAGTTATTTATGGCCAGTTTGTGATAATTTTTACTAGGCTTGTTCTCTTTTATGTGTATATCCTGCTTCAGTTGTTTAAGTACGTCTTTTTCTTTTTTCCAGTATTATTTTGAAGAAAGGTATGATTTGGTAAAGTTTATCAAAGTGGTGCATCAAGCCGGGCTTTATGTTCATCTCAGAATTGGCCCCTATGCTTGCGCTGAGTGGAATTTTGGGTAATATATAATATTAGAGAGTGAAAATAGAATTTCCCATATTCTTTGACATAATGTTCATATTCTGAGCCCCTTCTGTGTATTTATTCCAGTGGTTTTCCTGTCTGGCTAAAGTATGTTCCAGGCATTAGTTTCAGGACAAATAATGGGCCTTTTAAGGTAAGGCAACTGATATTTTGTTATATGAGTAATCGGAATAGTTTATTGTCTTATTTGAGACTGATTGGTTTTCTTTTGTGCTTTTGGTGTCGGAATGTTTTACACAAGGATGCCATGCAAAAATTCACAACCAAGATTGTGAATATGATGAAAGCTGAAAGGTTGTATGAAACTCAAGGTGGCCCAATCATTCTATCTCAGGTATACGAAATCCTCTCGGTTTTTCTCTTGTTTGCGATGCTTTGAAACAATATGAGCTATGACAGGCCCAGAGCTTCATTCGAGGACGCCTAGATGGGTTCAGGGCTCAATTTGATGGATTTTTGGGGCAAAACTTGCCTTATAGGAAATATGACGTATGTAAAGACAAATATGAGGCAGCCTGTAAGATTTCTTTTGTGCGTGACAGATTGAGAATGAGTATGGACCAATGGAATATGAGCTTGGTGCTGCTGGCAGGGCATACTCCGATTGGGCTGCCAAAATGGCTGTGGATCTTGGCACTGGTGTTCCATGGGTCATGTGCAAACAAGATGATGCCCCCGATCCAGTTGTACGTAATCCCATTTTTTTTAATCAGATTATTGGCGATTCATGTACTGTGTTTCATAGTCATCACTGTTATGGCTTTGCTACCGACCATGGTTTTTCGTTGTGTATGTATATGTATATGTATATGTGTATGTATGTATTGATGTTTACATATATACCCTTGTTGAATAGAATGCTCCACGCTCCAATTCTCGTGTACTTTAAAGAATGTTCACAACTCCCATATGACAATGACCTTATATTTTCTCACAACTCTATGAGCCTCTGTTTTGCATAAAACTCTATAACTTATTGAGATGTATTATGATATGAATATTTTCTTGATATTCACCGTTGGTGTGCGCTTCATCAAGCAGATTAATACCTGCAATGGTTTCTATTGTGATTACTTCTCTCCCAATAAGGCTTACAAACCCAAGATGTGGACTGAAGCCTGGACTGGCTGGTAAATATCGAAACAAGTGATTTAGTGAACTTTCATTACTTTCAACGCCTTTTCTATGTTCATATCACTGGAAAATAACATATCGAAATGTTTTTTAGGTTTACTAAATTTGGTGGCCCAGTTCCATACCGACCAGTTGAGGATTTGGCATTCTCTGTTGCAAAATTCATTCAGAAAGGGGGATCTTTTATTAACTATTATATGGTAAAAATGGACCATCATCTAAATTCTTGACTGTGTACATGTGGTGATAGATTTGGCTTGATTTATTTTGTTTCTCCTGTTTTGTCAGTATCATGGAGGAACAAACTTCGGGAGGACTGCTGGTGGTCCATTCATTGCAACTAGCTATGATTATGATGCCCCGCTTGATGAATATGGTATGGCTCCTAAGTTTTGTTTTTGTTCTTGTTATTTGCTCATGATACATGTAGCACGATATGCCATGCATAATTTGAACTTGGAACTATTGAACTGCAATTTTGTTGCGCTATTTTGATTGATAAACATATCTACTTGTCTAGCGCAAACCATCGTATGCCACGTCTGGAGAAGATGACTTCTTTTTCATTTTCAAAGTAGATAAGAGGGGCTGTTTATCAAATTTATGCGACTAATAGCAGTCGTCACCCTCGATATCACTGTCATTGTGGGCTGTAATTGTTACAAGTGAGACAAAGGGATTGTGGAGAAATTACCTCGTGTTGATAGATGACATGTTGGTCTTGTAGTAGACTTTGAGGCAAAAGGTGTTGGAAGATTAAGCATACACATGTACCGCTTCAACTTACTCTAGATCGTTCCCCTCAAATGAAAAACAAATTCAAATTTTATGTATAATTTTGTAATTTTGCCGCCTCTTTCAAAGTCCTGGATGTGCCCTATGGGTCCATTCTTCATTTCATGAGACATCCATTTTGTGCCAACGGCTGTTATATCACAAATCCTTTGTCATATTGCTTTCAAATATAACGGATATTTTGGTGAAAAATTTGTTGTCATATCTTTGTATTGACTTTTATGGTTCCCGCCATTCTTGTTGATTATTGTACCTCTCTTTACCCTTCCTTTGCATAGTTTTATGTCTGATTGTACCATTCATGTCATCATCTTCTAAAGTGATAGGAGGCTCCAGCTGAAGTAATGAACTTTTTTTTTTTGACATAGGGCTATTGAATCAGCCTAAATGGGGTCATTTGAAGGATCTCCATAGAGCTATAAAACTCTGTGAGCCAGCTCTATTATCTGGAGTTCCCTCTTCCATTCCACTCGGAAACTTTCAGGAGGTTGGGATTAGTTTTGATTCTATTCCATGGGTACTCTGTTTGTAATGAAAATGAACATCGTACCGTTCCTATATTTTTCACCTTACAGGCTCATGTTTTCAAATCAACATCTGGAGCCTGTGCTGCTTTTCTCGCAAACTACAACCAGCATTCATTTGCGAAGGTCTCTTTTGGGAATGCGCACTACAACTTGCCTCCTTGGTCTATCAGTATCCTTCCTGATTGCAAGAATACGGTTTATAACACCGCAAGGGTGAGCAAAAGATTGTTTCAGTGAATATTTTTTATTTTTTTGTTATGTATACAATGTTTCTCGAGTTCATTTTCAAGAAAATTTAATTGTGGAGAATTAAGTTGACATCCATTATAATTTCTTGTGAAGATTGGTGCTCAGAGTGCACAAATGAAGATGGCCCCAGTTGGCAAAGGATTTTCTTGGCAATCCTACAACGAAGAGACATCATCTTATAATGATAATTCGTTCACAACGGTTGGATTGCGTGAACAACTCAATACCACCAGAGACAACACCGATTATTTGTGGTATTCAACAGAGTAAGTACACATGTAACTGTTAGAAATCAAGGAATATATTCTGGAATCAGATATGATATTATCAAGATAACAATATATTCATATTGTTTAAAAAACACTACCACAAAATTTAATGACACTTTCTATTTTTCAGTGTGAAGATTGATCCCCGTGAAGGATTTTTAAGAGGTGGGACGTGGCCTGTTCTTACCGTCTTATCTGCAGGCCATGCCTTGCATGTATTCATTAATGGACAATTATCAGGTGGGTCATTCTTTTGATAAGCACATCTAAAAGCTTTACTATCATGTTCAACCAATGGACAACCAAAAGCACTCTGCTTCAATTTATTTATTTAGAGAAGTAATTTCGGGAAAATTTGTAAAATAACCTCGGTCAACTATTTAATTAAGAAAATTACCTCCTCAGTGTATCATTTGAGGAGGTCGTTTTCTTAATTAAATAGTTGACCGAAGTTAAAAAACAAAATACCCCAATAATTTCTTGGGAATCCCTTCTCTGGGAGGACGAGGAGCTAAAATCGATAATTTATTTCAATTCCGGTTTTGGATTCATTGTGATTGAGTATCCCTGTTCTGTCTCAACATAAGAAATATGTTTCTTCATGATGTAATTTTTTTCTTAGGAGCCTTAACAATCAGCTGTTGGACCATTAGTTCTGATTTGGTCACTTTTCTTATGCATTTTCTTGCAGGAACTGCCTATGGAAGTCTAGAGAGCCCCAAGCTAACTTTCAGTCGAGGTGTGAATCTGAGAGCTGGGATCAACAAAATTTCTCTCCTGAGCATTTCTGTTGGTCTTCAGGTTCTTCCAGTTCTCTTTCTCCTCTAAATACATCACGTGGAAGAATATTTTTTTGACCAAACAACAATCGAATTAGAGATTTGTAGATTGTATACAGTTGATGCATCATATTCACTCTTGTTTTTTTCCTTTTTTTGTGCGCTGAGATCAGAATGTTGGTCCACATTTTGAAACATGGAATACTGGTATTCTTGGTCCAATTTCACTCAGTGGTCTGAACGAGGGGAGAAGAGACTTAACATGGCAAAAATGGTCTTACACGGTTAGTCGTTTTATTTTCATAATTGTCTCATTTTCCAAGATTCTTGATTTTTTGTTTTTTCAAACTTCTGCTTTGTTTTTGGGCAGATTGGTCTTCAAGGAGAATCTCTGAGTCTTCATTCAATCAGTGGAAGCTCTTCTGTTGAATGGGTTGAAGGTTCCTTTGTTGCTGAACGACAACCCTTGACTTGGTACAAGGTGAGTGTGTTTTCCTCATCTTCATGACCCCAAATTTCTCGATTTTTAGCTGGAATCTACTAAATCTGGAGAACCTGCTAATTGTTTTTTGCCAGACTACTTTCAATGCTCCGGATGGAAACGAACCGTTGGCTTTGGATATGGACACCATGAGTAAAGGTCAGGTGTGGATAAATGGCCAAAGCATTGGGCGATATTGGAATCAGTACAAAGCATCCGGGGACTGTGGTGCCTGCAATTATGCTGGCTGGTTCAATGAGAAAAAATGCCTAAGAAATNATATATAAATGTTCTCATCCTATATATAATAAATTGGACTAAACCACAAAACCTGTTTTTAAGGTATCACGTTCCTCGGTCCTGGCTCTATCCATCAGGAAATCTTTTGGTTGTCTTTGAAGAATGGGGAGGAAATCCGAATGGAATTTCTTTAAACAAAAGGGAAGTAGCAAGTGTATGTGCTGACATAAACGAATGGCAACCAACCTTAATCAACTGGCAAATGCAATCATCAGGAAAAGTAAACAAGCCATTGAGGCCCAAAGCTCACCTGTCCTGTGACCCTGGCCATAAGATTTTGTCAATCAAATTCGCTAGCTTTGGTACCCCGGAGGGCATTTGTGGAAATTACCGACAGGGAAGTTGTCATGCATTCCATTCATACGACGTTTTTCAAAGGGTACATGTGTAACTTCAAACTCTTAATCACCACTTCTTTCCTTTAATTAATTTTAGATTAGTTTGATCCTCCTGAACATTGTGTCGTGGATATAGACCTTTCTGGCCTAGCCACGTAATTCTATTTTCTATTAATTCTCTTTTCACTATATTTCCATTATCTAAAACTCAGCAAGATCTTTCTTCTGGTGTCTTATTCTGTCATTGGCTTGTCCGTGTCCTTTTTGCAGTATTGTGTTGGACAACAATCTTGTACAGTACCCGTTACACCCGCAATCTTTGGGGGAGATCCGTGTGCAAATGTTATGAAGAAACTCTCCGTCGAGGCCATCTGCAGTTGATGGAAACAAAACATCCCTCTTTCGTCTCTACCTGTCTTGGATAAAGATCTTCTAATGTTTTCTATTCGTTACAGCTATTTTCTTCGAGCTTTGCTAAGGGTGAAGTTGTACATATATGCAACACACCATTTTAGCCGAAGCTTGCATAGATATTGAAAGTTGATACGAAAGATAAGATTATCACTAGTAGATATTGTAGTATGTTGTCCCTTTGGAACTCGCCATTTTTTAACTTGAAATTTGAGGTGAAGAGGGATATTAGATTGCTGCACTTTGGGACGATAAATGAGTTCATGTGCATGTGGTGTTGTTTTCTTGTTTAAAAGAGCAATAATATCATTGCTCGGCCTTTAATATGTGATTGTTCCCTATTTATCAAGGAAGAAAGCTTTACGTTACTAATTGGTCTTCCTGTTATGTTTTCAATTAATTTAGTTTAAATAAATGATTTGCTTCGGAGTATAGGATTGCCTGACAGATTTGCTTTTAAACTATCCACCATTTAGTACAAGCAAAAATCAAAAAGTTGCCAAATTATTCCGAGATATCGTTATTCCCCAACTGACTTTAGTTAAATATGTTTGTTTTATTTTAAGGTTTCTATGTAAGACAGGATTGGAAACTGACAGCCTTGTGGCCTCTCTGGGTTCCGAGGAGGCTCTTCTGAGGATTTGTTTTGCTGGGTTGTTGATTTTGGACAAGGGGACGATCTCCAAACTTTTGTTCTTTCTCCGTTGGAGTGTTTGGCTAGCTCGAAATAAGCGGTTTTTGTGAATGCTTCAGTAATTGCTTATATGGATTATTTCGGTGGGAATCATGGGGCGCGATCACGAGCGAATTGTCTTGTTTTTTGCAACTTGTATCCGTTGTGAATGCTTCAGTAATTGCTTCTATGGATTATTTCGGTAAGAATTGTGGAGGCACGATCACAAGCAAATTGTCTTATTTGTTGCAACTTATACCTGAAAGGAATTTTCATCCCGCATTTAGCTGAATTTTTGGCAGTGAAAGAGGGTGGTTGCTAAAGTTCATTGTTCAAAATTGATTGTTGAAACGGTTGTGACATCTGTTATAAAATTTGAGATAGCTTTTTGTGCTCTAATGTAGCAAACTCTTCGATTGTTCATTGATCTAGGCATGACAACCAAGTAGTACATGTGTTGGTCAATAGATGTATGCAGTCTAGATGCCACTTAGAATTTAAAGATGCCATTCATTTGTATTCATCTAAAGTTGTCTTTTGACATGGTTATTTGATAATGAAATCTATTCACCCCAAAAATAAAAACATATAATTTAAATTGAATAACATTGTGAAAAAGTAGGGAAACTAAAATGAGCAGCTGTGTTTTCATTAAAGACAAAAAACTTGTGTGAGACGATCTCACGGGTCGTATTTTGTGAGACAGATATATTATTTAGGTTATCTATGAAAAAGTATTACTTTTTATGCTAAGAGTATTACTTTTTATTGAGAATATCGGTAGGATTGACCCATCTCTCAGATAAAGATTCGTGAGACCGTAGACCTACTTTTCAGTTAATAAGGTAAAAATAAAAATCGAAGATATTAAATTTTGAAAAAAAAAAAAGAAGATTAATATTAAATAAAATGGATGCATAACCACACCCTTCGATGCTAGTTAGTAAAAAAATTTATCTCGAAGGCAAATAATTGATAGGATGTAGGGATCTGCTGTGTCTGATCGTTCATAAGTCGGCTCATTAGTTTAAACAATAGCCAGTTCCATTACTCATCGAATACTCCGAGTAACTCTTTTTTAAAAGTCTAAACTATATTCAATCTTAATTTTCCATAAATCGTCTAGACTAAACTATCAGTTTTTTCACAAAAAAAAAAAAATCAAACGTAGTTTGCAACAAGACATTATCAAAATTCAAAACTCGGATTGTTTTCAAATCCATGTCGAATAGTGTGCTGAAGTAGAATCAACACCGGAGAGCTGATTATACATTAGGAAGTGCAGGAAAAAAGAAAGAAAGAAAGAAAAAAAGAAAAAATGGATGAAACAGTAAAATAAATAAATATATAAAGGAAAAAGACCATAATCCCTTGGCCACAACTACATGGGAGCCTAAAGTGAACAAAACCATAATTAATTAAGAATAAGGCAAAAGGGCTATGCTGGTAACAGAAGCATGGATAAGTTCCATAGTCGCTGAAAATTTTACATAGTTTAAAGATCTCATATCATGCAGATTCCAAGCACCTGATTCTACTTTCATTCTATAATACTGAAATGATACGGGGCCAAACTACATTGAAACTGTTGAATTTCATTCCAAATCACTCATTCTTGCATCAGTCGATTTTCACAGAGGAATAGATCTTCCTGACAAACCAGAAGCACGCATAGAAGCCAATTGTTCCAGTCAACACAAAAAAGGCATACGATGCGATTAACATGTACCCGAAATACAAAATACCCGAAACAAGTTTGGTGATTTCCAGTTTGGTGAAGAAGTAGAAAGCCGAGTATAAGAAAAGGTACAAGGCGGAGGAGCCAGCGGTTAAGTAAGCTCTCCACCACCAATGATAGTCTTCGCTGCACAACTGGAAATAGCAGAGGACAACTGTAATCTCAGCAGACGTGACGATTAGTATCAGAAAGACGATGAAGAGGAAACCAAAGATGTAATAGAACTGGTTTAGCCAGATGGAAGTCAAGATGAAGAACAATTCGATAAAAACGGCCCCAAATGGGAGAATGCCTCCGATGAGTATAGAGAATATTGGTGTCATGTACCAGGCTTGTTCAGGAACTTGTCTTGGGATTTTGTTGGTCTTTACTGGATCTTCAATTACAGGCTTCTTGAAACCAAGATAACTACCAACGAAAACTAACGGTACTGATATTCCAAACCATAAGCACACAAGAGCGAACATGGTTCCGAAGGGTACAGCTCCAGATGATTTTTCCCCCCAGATGAGAGCATTCAGCACAAAAAAGAATGCAAACAGGATACCAGGAAACATGAAAGCCGTTTTTAAGGTGTTTCTCTTCCACTCGGTGCCTTTGAACATTTTATACAAACGAGAGGATGAGTAGCCAGCAAATAATCCCATGAACACCCATAACAGAACCATGGCAGTCATTAGGCCTCCACGGTTTGAAGGTGAGAGGAAACCGAGCAAAGCAAAGATCATTGTCACTAATGTCATTCCAAAGATCTGGACACCGGTACCAACATAAACACACAGCAATCCTGAATTTATAGGTGCCCGAAAGACATCTCCATGAACAAGTTTCCACCCCGTTTCTTCTTGAGCTTCATCTTGGGTTTCCAATTGATTATAGTTTGCAATATCTCTGTAAAGAGTTCTCATCATTATCATGGCAACCATACCAGACAAGAAGAGAACGATCATCAAAGAGTTGATGATAGAGAACCAGTGAATTTGATCATCGTTCATTAGGAGGTAGGTATCCCAGCGTGATGCCCACTTAATATTACTTTCCTACAACATATTGTGTGCCTTCAATTTCGCACAAGACAATAAAACAATAGGAAAAATTAGGGTTAGAAAACAAGTACCTTGAAAGTAACATCGTAAGAAAATACAACATCCTTGCCCGCAACTACTTCCTGCGGTGCCATACCTCCCTGGATCAAATTTTTGGTGTTTGGGGAGCACGTTGTCACCTTAGGGTTGTTCTCGTCCCACTCTTTATACTCGTGATTGATACTGTTGAAACGTATTAGGTGAATGTATAAGCGAGTAGAGGAAAACCAATTCCTCAACAAGGTAAAATTCAATCATTGTTTTTTCATATGTATAATTTTAAAAATTGCATGAGAAAGAAACTCTCTTTATTCACTTCCATGATGACAAAACCTAATTCCAATTATGACACCTGGGAGGTCTCATCATGAATGCGAAACAAGAAAATTATCTAAAAGTCAATCAATAGAAATAGCAAACCTGGTTGGAGAAACTTCAAACCCAACAATTCGAGCTGATTCAGTTTCAGGATCTTTATGGTACATGACTCTGAAGCTTAGGTGGTTATGAATGAAATACTTTCCCTCTTTGCTCTGAAAGGAGTTAAAGACATCGAATCAGTGACCAAAATGCATCGTTAAAGAAAGGGAAAAAACTGTAACTTACCCCAGCATAATTTCCTATGAACCCAACACGGAAACCGTGCTCATAAGTTGTTGATGTAATTCCATCTCGCCTTTGCCGAATTACAGCTACCGGAAGGTTATCTAGAATCCTGCATGTTTTAGATGTTAGATTAGAAAATGAGAAATTACTTAGCAGAAAGCCCCAACGTTTGCAGGCTGATCCAAACAAAGTTCCAACTAGAACACAATCTATGGAGAGCTAAACTTCATTTTGCACTTACATATTGGCTCTGTATTCGTCATCAATTTTCTCCTTGAAATTTTTTGCATCTTGCTCTTCAAGAGTAACTTTGCAAGCTACTGTACAAGACTGCTCCTCTCTCATATGAAACTAATACCAGATAATTTTGTATTAGAACATAGACATGACTCGGACTATAGTGTCCTAGCAGCAGGAAAGTCCGATGAAACAGTCATGGAAGCTTACTGTGTACACTGAGTTCTCTATGCGGTCACCTCGAAGGACCTCTCCCAAGTTTTCAGCAACATTCTTAATATTTTTCGGCTTGCAATAATTTAAGAAATAGAAGTCATACGGAAGTTGTGTCTTGGTAGATGATAGCTTGTTCACTTTGACAGCAAGGTCATCCCCCTGTAACAATAAAGAGACAGCCATATCACAGATTTTATTTTAAAAAATAAATAATGAAAAGTTTAAAAAGCCAAAAGCCAGCAGAGCAGAAGCATAATAAAAGATAAAACAACAATCAGCTACTTAAATCAACAGATATATAAAACTACGATGATTATGTAAATTAAGAAATATATCAACAATGTAATATAACCCATTCATTTCAAATCTATAACATATATATAATATAAGCCACCAAACAATTCTTCAGCGGACATTTATAGGGTAAGAAAGTGTTCGTACACAAACATCAACCTCATAGTGGCCCATGCCTCATTCGTACTTACCAATGAGGAAAATAAATCAATCATCCTTATCAATTGCTACATTACAAGTTTACAACTGGAGACAAGAATATCAAATGACAGTAAGGGGTCGCCAATTTTCATAGAACCACCATACAAAATGTTAGCTGTCAATTGATTTAATTACTGAAGGTACATATAACTCCAGTCTGCGGGACCTACGAAAGTCTATTAAACAGAATCATATCAGTATCTCCAAGAATGAAATTTCTAAAAGATTTTAGAAAACGTTCATTCCTTTGGCTTTGGAAAATCTTGCGGGGCTCGCAATATCTCAAGCAGAGGGACTTCAAGGAAGAGTAGCGGGTTCCCATAATTTTCCTCGAAAACGATATTGTAACGATGAAAATGATGATAAAATACGACTAACTACCCCACTGAATACAAATGAAACATTTAAAATTCCTAATCAAAATGTAAATGCCGGAAACTCACGATCCACCTCGAATAAACTTTCGCTGCGATAACCAGAAAGTCTAACATTAGCAATGAAACTAAATGATAACACAAATAACATCAGAAATCAAATCATACTCAAAGAAACGGATAATCCCTGAATCCAGATCCAACAAATATTGCAAAAACCCTAGATCTTCACCGATCACTAAGAAAAATTCAGGAAACCAAAATTTTCAAATGAAACTGAAACTAAATACCCATAAACCGAGTATATTACTTGTAGATCCACTTATAAGGGGGAAAAACTCAAGATGCTAATCAAAGACAGAATCCAGAATGTTACACAAAATTCAGTACTTGTAGAAAATCGCGAGGGGCAACCCCCGGGAGATAAAAGGAGTGAACCGACGAAAGCAATAGAAGAAACCCGAAGGCTGCGGCGGCGATCCGACCCAAGATCCGGCGGCCCATCGATTGAATTGAGGTGAACTCTCCTGAAGCGGCGCCCCTGATTTGTGATACAACAAAGTTATGTCTCGTCGAAGAAGCAACTTAAACAAAAGTCGTTCGTCCAGTTAATTAATGGGAACTTTTAAATAAATAAATCCTCGAGACCTATTTTAATTTATATATTAGTCCTTTATCCATCGAAAATTAATTTAAATTCCCTATTTTATTTAAAATTTTGCATAGCTCTTGAGTACTCTTTTCGATACGTGACATTATTATATATATTGAGTATGCTCGAATTTATAAGACTATGCAAATTTTGCAGCCTATATACTATGAATTTTTGGGTTTATATATGTGTGTGTGTGCGCGCTCGAATTTATATAACACATCATATTTCCGTAAAATAAATTAAACATTTTACGTATTTGATCGGAATCCCGTCGTGGTATCCACCGGATTTTACAAACATCTCCTCACAGCCTAACCACGCAGTCGCAATAGATGGTCCTTGATATAGATTCTTTCAACAACACTTAGCACAACCATGTATCTTTTCCTACTTCAGAGTGTATAGTAAATTAGTTTTATTTTGAAAAGAATATGTGATTGGGATGGTAAACATTGGTTCTTTTATTCAAACACACAAAATATTATGATATAATAACCTCTCATAGAAGAGTATGAACTTGTTTAGCTAACTAATGTAGATGAAATTACAATACACATAAATTGAAAAAAAAAATTTACAAGTTTTATTTTGAAATAAAATGAAGATGTTGAATGATGTTTTTTATCTTCTTTCTGCCTTAATATATATAGAAGTCTATGTGGATTTCAAATCCGGACTTCAGAATTGTGAATCTTCTACTTGATAGTTCTGGCCGATAACATCTTTTGTTTGATGGATGTTTGATGGTCTATCATGTTGGTTGAGTTATTCATCCTCCACGATTGGAGTGTTTGGATCACATGTTTTCTTTAACTTTGTCGGAGAATATTTTTTTTGTACGGTCCCGAAGGAAAAAGTGATTTGTGTGGTCCTTCAACACTTAGAGTTGTTTCTGCAATTTGTTTTTGGTCAGATCTTGGCTGAAAACTATTAGGATCGAGAAAGAGTTTAGAAAGGGGTGAATAAACTCTTTGAAAATAGTTTCAACCGGTTGGATGTCTAATAAACAAGATATAGTTTAAAATATAAAAGCTTACGAAAAGTAAAGACACGGGATTTTTATGGATGTTCGGAGATAAGACTCTTACGTCACCATTTCTTCCTTTGTAGGAAGGATTCCACTAAAAGACATTGGCTTTACAAAACTCTTTGCAACAGCCCACTCCAATAAGGACTTAGCACACTACCTGTTTTGGAACTCTTAGTGATCACTTTATACTTGTGGATTTTAAGAATCCTCAGTTCACCAGATACCACTGTTAATCAAATAACCAAAGGTTACTGATGTAAGTAAAACAATCTGTTTTAGTAGCATGAATATGATATTTGAATGATCAGATATCTTTCTGTTGAGTCCATGCTTGATGAGCGATGATGTATGTGATCTTTGATTGCGCTTAAATTCTTTATGTATGCAGGCTTGTAGTAATTGCACTGTTGAAAGCTTGGCGATTTCTATGTGTGTCTTGTATACTTCCAACTCTTCTTATATAAGCTGTCATTGCAACGGTCGGAAAGAGATGAGTAACGTAACATGTAACCTTGGAATAATGTGTTACTATTAGCTGCAGATACATTAAATGTTCTTCAACAAAGCATTTAATGTTCTCTCTGCTAGGATAGCTTAGAATCCCGTTCTTTGAAGAGTTACTGCTGAGTATTCTTTTATGTCAACTGTTTTTACCATCAGAACTTGTAGGATATAAATAATTTTTCTTTTCTGAGATAGTGACATAAATACTGATCAATATCGGGACTGGTGCAGGACATGGTGGACTTGTAGCAGTGCAAAACCATTGAATGTCCTGAACCAGACATAGAATATCTTTCACGAAATGAGCAGTAAATAGCTCTTTAATGACTCGATTTAAAGTCTTCGAGCAGCCGGTTGGGAAGTTCTTTAAAAGTTCGAAATTCTTCTGCTTCAAACGGTTGAATGGTAGGCGGTCTGAAATTCAAGCGATTGAAGACTAGGCAGTTGTAAGTTTAGACGGTTGAACTGGTTCCTGTTATATACAGAAGATTGCAGCTGTTTCCTGAAACAGTTAAGTGCTGTTTTGATTTTGTCAATCACCAAAACTCTTATGTAATAGTAATTTCTTAACAAAAACCTTTTACGAATTCTAGCTATTTCTGGTTCGAGCGCTCTGGGCAAATGCCTTATGACCATCTTCCAATATGAGCCACGTTGTAGAATTTTCTGTGAGTTTCTTTACTCCTTAGAAGCTTGTTGTTCCATAAAAGATTTCTTTTCATTTCAAATATGATTTCTGCAAAACTTTTAGTTTTTACCGTCAAGGTGTTTAACAGAAAAATCCATTTACAGAGTTTTGATAAAACTTAAATGGAAACTTGACTTTGTCTATCTCTGTCAGGCAGACTCATAATCTCCATGCTCGTCGAGTGGAGATATCATCTTCATTTAGTGATGAAACGAGAAGTGTTTCATTCTCTGAAGGATCTTTAATGAATTTCTGAATGTTTATATTCGGTCTTCTTAGCTTGATAAAATGAAATGCTTCATGTAAGCTTTTTTCGGTTGGTTCTGGTGCTGCTGTAATGCCCGAGTATTTTATGTTGATAATCTGAGATTAATACTTATAGCTTGTTGTGATTATAGACGGACCACTCCGAGATATGATTTGAGTTGGCATGTGTATTGTGTGGTGCGAGGACAGAAGGTCTCGCGCATATGCGTGAAACGAGCCGTGCATATGCGCGAGCATGGCAGAAGACCTCGCGCATATGCGCGAGAAGAGGGCGCGCATATGCCCGAGTAAGGGAAGAGAAGAGGTACCGAGACAGTAAGTCTCGTGCATATGCAAGATGATAGGGCGCGCATATGCGCGAGCAGATGAGAAGCCAAGGCACCGAGACAGAGTGTCTCGCGCATATGCGCCAAGGAAGTTCGCGCATATGCGCGAGACGTGCTGCACAAGAGATGAGCCACATGGCTTGGACATGCAATATAAGATATGAAATGCTTTCATTTCCTTCACTGGCAGCAAGAAAGAGACCGAGAGCTCCAGGGAAACTTTAAGTTTCTTCGTGTACGAGAAGTGTGATTGTATAAGATTCAACCGTCCAAATTTCGATCCAAGCATAGTTTTGTGCTCCTCTCGACAAAGGCTTCACAAGGACGTAACTTTTCTTATGAAGCTGGGTCTAATTTTTTTTATATATATATATAATTGCGGAACATATCATAATCAATCCTGATATAAACATTAAACATAACAGTATAAGTCTTGTACAAGATACAGTCAGATCAGACTAAGGTTCGACAACTATACATCAAGTGTTGAACCAATCTACATCGAAGTCCGGAATCACCACTCTATCTCAATCTCTCATCCTCTTCTCGACCCTGATCCTGTCACACCTGTTGTCATGCACACATACAAACATAAAAACAGCCGGATAACTCTGGTGAGAAATATATCTCAGTATAAACAATGTATCATGTAATTCATATAACAATATACGAAAGCATAAACAGTTATAAAAACATGAATCGTAATGTACGAGAGATGACTCAATACAATTCAGCAGATCAAACTCTTGAATCAAATTCTTGACTCGACTCATCTAATCTAGGGATCCCGGTTGAATAAGAACGCAACAACTCACCTACTCTCCACAGCTAGATGGTGGTACGTTCTTATTCCTAGACTTTGGTACTCTATATCGAATATCTGCAATAGAAGCCGATCTGCTCCTAAGCACATCGATATAAACCAATGTCCAGTGACCTGACACCTCTGCCAGCTTGGCACCTCTGCCAAGGACTCTCTGTCTCAAAATCAATCATCTAATCCATGCTTTCTATAAATTAGAACAAGCATATAAATGCAATGAATTCAAATATCTGAAAACAATAGCAAATAAGTATATGGTTTTAGGGAAACTCAGGTCATATCTGACTCGAGTTATCAATCCAAATCGCACATTGATTTATACCTTTCTTGTAGCAGTCCTGACTAAGTCGAAGTCTGGAATTCAAAACTGTCAATCTCAATCTGAAATGACATATCGAAAAGGCACAGTATCAATATACAACTCATATCACTACTGAATCTGTGCAATATTAATCTACTGATGTTTCGACGGCATAACATCATAATCTAGACATACCGGCACTACAAAATCAGTATATACCAATCTCAATATCTCAAGCAATATCATAAACCGATACCAAGTCGGTCACTGAAAAAGTAAAGTTCCAGAAGGAAAATGTATGAGGTCTAAGGTTTATCTCTTCATCTTCAATCCTCGAGGGAAAAGGTTGACTAAAAGCTTGAGATAAGGATTCCGAGCTTCAGTTTTTGTTTGAGCCGACTCATCTAAAGCTGATCTCGACCTAACACTTGTGTTAAGGATACTTGAATCCCCTACTCCAGATGTAGAGCCATGTACCAATGGTTTTGCAATGGCTTGGAGGATCGACTTTTGCAATATAAACTATAGCTGAGTATAAGCCTGTAAAAAACCTCTTATTCGATCAAAGACAGTGCTCTTATCAACTTGTTGTAGCCTACCCACAACTTCTGCATTTAAGGCAGGATAGTTGTACTTGATTTGAAGTATTTCAAGGTGTTCTCTCAAATGTTTTTGTTTTTTTTATGACATCGGTATTAGAGATGTCCATATTTTGTTAATAAATTTGCAATAATATTTTTATGAGATTTAATAATAACAATATCAAAATTATAATTTTGAAATAAAACTGTTATTTTAATAATCTAGACTTATCGGGTTTAGTTTCAATTCTAATTTTTTTAAAAAAAGTAGTAAGAATATTTGAGAATTCTTAGGTAGTAAACTTGTTGAATTTATTAATATAAATGTCAATGATAATCTAATATTGTGAAATATCACATTTAAATTTTTGTTCTCATTGATTTTAAATCGTTTGTGTGCTTGAATTAATTTCAATTTATAGTTAATAATCAAAACTCGCTTTAATTTTCTAAATAAAGTTTGACTATTTTAATTACGGTAATTAATATATTATTAAATTGCATCCCATGTAGAAACAATATATGTTCTTATCTGAGTATTAAAATTTGACGACGTACACTTACAATTGGCAAAACTATGCAACAAGAACTCTCTTAAATTATAGGGAGTCATTTGGTTACTCATAATATGAATGATAATAGATGATATTTTATTAAAAAAAAAAAAAGGGAAGAAGTAAGAAACGGGAGCGTTCGACCCTGGCATAAGGGTAATGTCCCAAGCCATTCATTTTTTGACACGTGTCTGATTATTAATTTATTTATATATATTTTTTATCTTATGTTTATTTTTGATTATTTGACCACTCTTAATTTTAAAAAGGCAACCAATTTTAAAAATCATTTTCAATTGTGACCACAATTTACACGTTTTTTAAAATGAAAAGTTTAAGTATTTTTTAAATGAAAAGTGTAAGTTTATTTTTATAAGTTTTTTTTTACATGATAATAGTTTAATTTATATTTAATTGATTTGTTTTAGAAAGTATAAATGAATGATTAATTTGTTTAAACTTATATCATTAAATTATGAATTCATCTTAGGAAATTAATACCAAAGTGCAAATTTTCCAACTAATCACTAAGATTATAAAAAAAAAACAAATTTAATTTAGAGATACATTTGTATTATTCAATTTTATAATTTCACATGCACGATTACACAATGTATTATTTCAGATCATATATAAAAATATTTTAAATTAAAATTATCCTTTAGATTTGTATATATTAATTGTTTGACACTCGGACAAATTTCAATCTTTATAAAAATGTTATTGAAAAAACAGAGAAAATTTCTAGAAAAGCACTAGATAAATATTTTAATTAGCAGTGATAAAATAAGATCTTCAAATGGATATGAATGCATTCTTTCGACAACCCAAAGAAAAAGTTCTTTCACTTTCGACAACCTCATTATAAATTCTATTTCTTACAATTTTCATCCAACGTTTCTTTATATGTGATTTGGGAACAACATTTTTATTCATAAAGTTGATGATTTTCAAAGTGTGTTTGCATAATATATTCGTTTACTCAAATTTGCGAAAACTACGTTGTACTTCACGAGTCACCCTATCATACACAGTTTGTCTAATTCTTAGGTTTTCACCGAAAGATTTTACTTTGAACTCAAAGTGATAATAAATTGAAATGAAGTGGTCTATGATATTTCAAATCTTCTCAGACGAACTTGTCGCACATGACTTGTTCAATATTGTTTACATGAGTAACTTGATTTGCAGGCTATTATGTTAGTTCGGAATTTACCCATTACACATCATAGAGTACAACTATGAGTTTCCACATAGGAAAAAATGTGGGGACCCGGACGCTAATTCAATTCTTAATCATCATTAGGATCCATATATTAATTAAGTAATGTGGGTCATCAAAATTTTTCTTTAAAATGCGGTGCGGAACATAATGTAATCACTCTGATATACATAACAACACAAAGTACAAGTCTTGTACAACATACAACCAATTAAAACTAAGGTTCAACAACTAAATATCAAGTGTTCAAACACTATCTACATCAAAGTTCGTAGTCTCCACTCTAGTAACGATCTCTCATCATCTTCTCGACCCTGATCCTGTCCCACCTGTTGTCATGCACACATACAAACACGACAACAGCCGGATATTCCGGTGAGAACACATCCCAGTATAAAACATGTATACATGTAATGCATAAAGTCATATACAAAAACATATCATCATTCAATAACATGAATGTTACTCTATTACACATTAGTGAATACAGATAAAGCTGTAAATAAAAACATGAATCGATACAAATCTGTAAATCAACTAATGACTCGTCATTTCAGACTCAACTCATCTCTAATCTAGGGATCCCGGTTCCTGGACATTGATATATATATCGAATCTCAGCAATAGGAGTCGGTCCACCCCTAAGCAACGTCGATATAAGTCAATCATCCAGTGTCTTGGCATATCCGCCACAGACTTGGCATATCCGCCAAAGCAACCCTATGACAATGTGCAATGTGCTAATGACTACTCTGTCACAGTCTGGCCCTTCTGTCAATGACTCTCGTTCAATATCTATCGGCTATTCTCTATTTTCTATAAATCAATAGATTAATCATATCAATGTCATACAATTGCAATTATCAAAGCAATAAAGTAAGGTATGTGGTTTTAGGGAAACCAGGATCCAATCTGACTCAAGTTAATCTCCCGGTCAACATTGATTTATACCTTTCTTTCGTAGTCTTGATATGCAGAAATGGGAGTTCTGAATTCACGACTGTCTCTATCAATCTGAAATGACATATCGAGAATAATAATATCAACATTCCATTCCCAATTCAATACTGAATCTGATCACTTTGAATCTAATTCAAAATCAACGGCATAACGGCACAATCCCGATATCCCCGTCAATACAAAATCAATAGATATCAATTACAAATCATAACTCATATCCAATATAGTCTGTAATCAATTCATAGTTCAAATCTGACCAATTTCAATCGATATAATCAGAAATTCATAACAATTCCATAATCAATCTGTTCTTCAATCCGACTTCGATTATGCAATGTTTAGTATTCCCAGAACACATAATAACAATCAAATAATAATTTCTCCAATATCATAATTTCAAATGATAGCAGAACTCAATAAAACTTACGTCCACTTGAAGCTGTCGATGAGAGGGTCACAACACTACGTCCGGATTTAAAATCGGATCGCCGAATCGCACCAATTCACGAAGCTAATATCAAATGAAATTTAAAGCTTTCCCCTGAACCTTGTCTCGTTTTCTTTGCTGGGATGCTGAATGAAATTTACCAATTTATATATATCTCATGCATGATGTGACAAGTGTCCACTCAAGTGCTAATTGCACTTTAGCCCCTGAAATCTTTACTATTTACAATTTGGTCCTCACAACTCTTTTTAATTCCATTTCAATCCTAATTAATTACAAAAATCGTGAAATCTAATTTATCATTCCAAAATTCGTAAATTAAATAATCTCGCATTAAAATGATATAATCTCGGACCTTACAAAAAATAACAACGGATGTTGTCTAATATTTATTTGACTCTAAGGCTGAAATAACAAATGCTAAAAAAAACTATTTTACGATTTTAATTAATATCCGATTTTTTTTTAAGTATTAGATATGTCAAAAATGAACTCTATATTAATAGCAAAAACAACACTCTCTTTCAAAATAAATAATTAAGGAATTGCTTAGAAATTCATTTTCCAAGAAAAAATTTCCATCTATCATAAAAAAACAACTTAGTTATGGATATCAAATCCTCAGCACTTGGAATGTTAATATCATTATTTGCAACATTTTAGTCTTTGATAATGATTTTCAGGTTCAAAGAAATGAGTTTTGAGGACTGTTTTAACAACTTGTTGATTCATCCTCTTTGTTATTGAAGAAATCAAATATCTTTCGTTTTTTTTTATTGTAATCTCCAGATATTATATAAATAATCAATCATTAAATTGATCATACAATCATATTATATATATAATTTATAAATATAATAATGAAATACTGGACTTTGGGTAATAAATGTGAAAAACTAAGTAAATAACACGACCTTGATCAATCATAAAATTGTGGCAAATCTGCCCCCCTTCCCCACGTTAGGTGTCCTCTCTTGGGAACACATTTGATATTAGGACACTCGTATTGGTTCATGTTATAACAAACATTTCATCATATAAAAAATCGTGTGATTTACATGTCACATATATATTATATTAACACATATATTCTATCACATTCAATAATATTTAATGTTGATTTTTTAAATAAATTTTAAATCTCAAATTTTATTTTAAAAATATACATATTTAATAATATAAATTTTTTAAATAAAAAACCTTATAGATATCAAAATAAAAAATTGTCTCGTACCATTCATTTTTTTGTAGACAAAAAACTTGTGTGAGACGGTCTCACGGGTCATATTTTGTGAGACGAATATCTTATTTGGGTCATCCATGAAAAATATTACTTTTTATGCTAAGAATATTACTTTTATTGTGAATATCGGTAAGGTTGACCCATATCACTGATAAAGATTCGTGAGACCGTCTCACAAGAAATCTACTCTTTTTTGTGACCAAAGAGAGGACACTTGACCCAACACAAAAGATTTACTTCACACAATTTGTGATTTTGAACTTATAATTTTTTACAATTTGAAAATTTATGCATTTATTCTTAACATTTGTATTTTTTATTCTTAATATGCTATTAATCAACTTAATATAATTAAAACGATACTAAAAACTAAAAACATTTTTCACTCTTAATATCGTTCTAAACCCCTTAAGTTTGTGAAGTTATTTCAGTACAAATCGAGACCTTGATTTTCTACCTTCCAAACAAGACTCGCACGAAAGAAAACCTCGTAACTAACCAATCTCTTATAATCTCATTAGTGTAATTCAATATAAGCTCATCTATCTCGATTTTATCTTCCAACGGAGACAAATCCATCAGTACCATGTCTACACCAACCACGATATATGAAATGGTTCATAATCCCAAATCAGATATAATTGAAATAGAAAAGCAATAATCTCAACACGTGTAATTAATTAATTATTCCAAATTATGGTAAAAATAATACTAAAATCAATTGAAACAACATCGGCCGGGTCGGTGTGGGCATGCCACCGGCGCTGACTTGGATCGCCGCCGTGTCAGCTTTTAAGAGTGCCCTTTTGTTTATTCAAAAAAAATATATGTATAAGCACCAGATTCATCTCGTATCTAAATATTTTAATTTAAGCTAATAATATTACTAATTATTTAGTTTATGATATCTACTTATCTGGTCTACTCTAGAAAAAAGAGTGATATAAATCTAGACACCTAACATTGGTGCTACATATATATAATATATTATATATTTAGGCTGTTTCCACCCGTCTTCGACCGCCTGAAATAGAGAAGTTGGGTTGATCTTCGTCTCGAAAAGAAGCGAGCCCGGGTGCCCGGACTTGCGTTTATTTGAGGTGATAAACATGTGATAAAGCTATTAATTTCAGTAAGGATAAATTATATACGATGATATGTATAAATGAAAGTAATATGATTTTTCTTTTCAATATACCCTTCTTTTTTTCCTTTTATTATAATTAATTAAAGTTCAAATTTGAGATTTTTTTTGTTTAATCGCAATTTTATTTAATTAAATTAAACATATTATTATTTATCAATAACTACTCGAAAGTATATACAAGCGTAGAGATTATAACATTTAAAAACTAGGACTATATTTAGCTTCAATTACAACTTAAATAAATTATGGATAATATTGAGTTGGTTGAGAATAGATGATTTATTAACGAGAAACTGAGATTTCGTAACATACATTAATACATTTGTATGATTTATTATTATTATTATACTTTTTTAAAAAATATATTTTTGTTAAAGAGGTGAATATATGGAGATGAAAAGTCAGTTATTATAGTATTTTTTTTTCATATATTATAGCATATTATAAATAATTTGATAGAACCATATTGTAGTTTCAAATTGCATGGTTCGTATTTTATTCATTGGATTTTTATCATTTGAAATGCCGAGTTAAAATACGTACGATGTACATAATTGAGTATTTATAAAAGCGAGAGAATGAATTGAGATCAATATTTATATTGCACAATATGAAATTGGTGTTGGGATTCTATCAAGAAACGGATACAAAAATACAATAAATAAATGTGATTATTCGTAAAACAAATTTTATAGTATGATCTCATAAAATAATCAACAACATTAGACACAATATGTCGAATATCAAAATAAAATAAAGTAATCGATAATAAGTGAAATTAGTTTCTCATTGAATCGACGAACACAACACTTTAAACATAGTTTGTATGTTAAAACCTTATGCATCAAAATACAAACAAACAAGAGACCAACAAGCAAATTTTTTGCAAGGTAAAATAGAATAGTATTTCAACTAGCAACATAAATATAAACTAACAAAGTATATTTGTAACGGAATAAAGAAACAAATAAACTGAGGCATGTAACAAGCACAATTTCCCTAAAACAGATGTGTCTCCTTCACGAGGTGTTTGATGATCAACACTAATAGACATCTGTTTCCCAGGATACAACAGTTGATTCAGTAGCAAATTAAACACAAATTCGCTACTCCAGCGAAACACCACACTCTAAATATAGTTTGTATGTCAAAACCCGATACATCAAAATATAGGCAAAAAAGACCAAAAAGCAAATTTGTAGCAATGTAAAATAGAATAGTATTCCAACTAGCAACATAAATATAAATTAACAAAATAAATTTGTAACGAAATAATGAAACAAGAACTGATGTATGTAACAAATACACTTTTTTTAAAACAGATTTGTCACTTACGGAAGTCTGTTTTCTATGATACAACTGTTCAAACAGTAGAAAATTAAGCACAATTTTGCTACTCCGACAAACTCAATTCGTACATTCACTTTATCACCAAAAATTAACCCGTGCCAAATAAAAAGCTATCAAAATGAATGTAAGAGAATGCTTGAGTGATATCTTAAATGTATTTGTAAAACAATTGTATGGATCAAGGAAATTGACACACTATTTATTAGCTCCAAATTGCACACCAAAAGTCATACAATATTAATTTACTCAATTAATCTTGCAATTAACTCAAGAATATGAATAACCAAAAGTTTTCAATTAACTCAAAAATGTGGACACTCAAAAGATACTTTCACAATCATGAATCACAACTAACTCAAGAATATGAAGAGCCAAAAGATACTCCTACATTCATAAGCGATAATTTTCATTCAAAACTTTAAATTTAATTCAAATTTCTGAAAATTTTCATATTTTCTTAAATAATAAACAGAAAATATAATTTATTCTTTTATCGGGTGCATAACGAATCTATTAGTGTTTGATAATTGTGCACAAAATTGAAATTTAAAATAATAATATAATAAGAATAAATCGATGGATTTCAAGATACTGATAGCTAGATTTTGGCAAATTTAGGACACCATGAAAAAGGGAAAGAAATATGACATCATGAAATTTATGTAGTAAAAAAGAAAAGGGTTACCATATGAAATTACGTAGCTAGATTTGGCAAATTAAAATGAGCATTAATGTTTTGCCTATAAATATCCTCATAATTTATAACACGATACTATTCTATTTGAAATAATTTGAAAATATTTTTTTCATTAACTTCTTAAATTTTAAATTTTAATCTATTAGTTTTAAAAGTTTAATTTTTATACTAATAAGATCGATTGAAGGATAATCGTTGAGCTACAATAGCTCGATTCTTGAAATATTGAACACTGATTAATTAAATTGAGCTTGGTTTTCAAATCAAGTGGAAGACGCTCAAAATAATTCTTCGTATAAACTGATTAAACATTTTGTAAAGTATTTAAAAGATATGCAAGTTGAATGAATAAATTTTTTTTGATTGAATCATTTTATCAAACACTTGGTATGCAATATTTTAGATATTTGAAAAATACATAAAATGATTCAACAATGCATCTTAAAAACAATAGCAATAATTAAATGCAATAAATAAATAAGCACGAATTTTGTTCATAGATGTTCGGAGATTGACAACTACTACGTCACATCTTCTTCTTATTGGGAAGGATCTACTTTTTGATTTATACAACTCCTTGTACAAACTCATTTGAACTTCAGAGTTATCTCTTGCCTAGTTGAAACTCCTAGCACACTTTCGATTGTAGGCTGCAACCTCACAATCCGCATAATGTATCATCACACATTGACCTTGCTCTCATTCTAGCTAATTTCTTTATGTAGGCTGCTCATGCTTTGAATCATCTTCCAAAGCTTGTATTTGATCTTCAAAATGTTGTATTTATAAGTTCAAAGAATGATATATACGTTAGACATAATAATATGACTTCTTGGAAAGTTTATGTACTTTATTTTATATTGAAACATTCATTTCCGTCTTGTTAGTCATTTTTCTCGAGCCTAACTGATTTTGATATTTGGCATCTAGTTTTGCTCGCCTGCTCAACTGAACCTGCTCAACTAGTCATTCGGTTTTGCTCATCTGCTCAATCGAACTTGCTCAACTGGTAATTCAGTTTTGCTCGTCTGCTCAACTGGAAATTCATTTTGCTCTTCTGCTCAACCGAACCTGTAATGATTTGAATCTTTTTTTTGAATGAAGTACTAATTAAGATATGATTAAAGTGTTGTTAATTAAAAATTATTAAGGAATTGATAATTCGGGATCAACTTGTTGGGATCCACCGAATTTAAAATGGACAACCCAATCTACTTCAAATTTCATTATCCCGAGAAATCCAACTAGACAAATGAGATTCTGACTCGTGGCAGATAAGATTGATTCGAATTTTCTGAACTATTCTGGATGCATCATATATATGGAAGCTGATTTCTTTTGTTTCCTACACCGCTTCCTTCAGAGAGAGTTATAGCCATATACCTTTGGTTTTCTAGCTAGTGTCTAGGGTACTTTGATGTCGGGAAGTTTCGGAGCTAGTGTCGACTCGAGGAGGGTCGGTGAACTGAGATCAAGACATCATCAGTGGGCTGAAGACGGACGCAGATATAATCCTAAAGCCTTAAATATTGATTTTAGGATTATTAGGAAGAACTTTGTAGCATGTTTGATAATTCAGAATCTGATTTGATAGTGATTTCATTATGTTGATATTGTCTAGGTTCAGTGCTTTATGTCAGATTGTTTTAGTGAGGTACGTCATGTACTGACTAAGATATCCAAGTCTTAATGATGAGTGTGGGAGCCAAAACATACCTAGGACAGATCAGAGACTGCACACTCAGGCGTCTCTAGACTGAGCATGAGATTATTGACTTGATTCTTGATATCCAAGCATATTGCATTTTGCATACATCATATCAGTTTGTATACTCGTACATTCTCGTATTGGACGATTGCCACTGACGTCTTTGTTTTTCATCTTGGGCACCCCATTCCACGAGGCATGTATTAAATTGGACGGTTCGGATGACCAGGGCAGTGGCTAGAGCAGTTGGGTTTTCGGTGGTAATCCGGTGGAGATTTTATGTTGTTTATCGTTTTCTCGTTCAGAATTATGCTTTCGTTATGATTATATTAATGTTTAAGACTGCTGTTATTGTTTTGTTTTCGTTTAGGTTGTAAGATAATTAAGTTATTTGATTTCTGCTGTTTAATTGTTGTTATTAATTCTTAATTTTGCATGCGTATTAGTCTGTTTAGTAGTGGCTTGGGTAAGGGCGCTATAGAACCTGCTCAACTGGTCATTCAATTTGGCTCATCTAGTAAACTGACCCAAACCGATGAGGTCTGCTGAAATCAGCTTTGCTGCATGCACAAAACTCGTATTTTCATAATCATTTATAAGCATCTTAGACTCGATTCAGACTTTGACTTGTAAATATGATTTGTAGATCGTCTTAGCTTCGTAACGCATACTAACTCATTTTATTTGGATTACCGAGCTTATCAAGCTACTAAAATACCACAACTGCTCATGCCCAACTAATTGCTGCTTTCATGCAATTAGTTTGGTCTTGCAACAATCAGTTTGCCTAAATAACATCCAATTTGGCCCAACTATCTTGAAATAAAACTTGTCCCAAATTGAGTTTTCTGTTTATTGGTTTTGACGGTTTGTCATTTTCATTACCAAGTTGTGAGATATCAAAAAAAAAAAAAAAAACTAAAGCTCATGAGATTTTCAGTTTGACTAAATTCTAGTTACAACTTCCAATTTGAGCTAACAACTACATACTTGAGTAAATATGTTAGAAAAACAATAACACATTTTGTTATCATTAAAATTAAGATTGTTTGTGTTTCTCAACCCAACAGATACACTAACTTTTAATTTTCAATTATTATCGGTTAATTGTTGACATCTGATAAGACAAATAATTTTTTTGAGTTCATGAAACATTTTTTGATGTCATGTTTGTATTTTTTAGTACCAAAAAACTCATGTGAGATGGGCTAATTGCTGACTTGCGATCAAAAAAATACATTTTTTTGATGTCATGGCAACAATTTTTGATGTCATGTTTGCATTTTTTGTCACAAAAAAACTCATGTGAGACCGTCTCACCTGTTAATTTTGTTATATAAATATGCTATTTTAGTCATCAATGAAAAAATAATTATATTTATGCAAAAAATATTAATTTTTATTATAAATATGAGCAGATTTGATCTGTCTCACTAATAAAGATATGTGAGATTGTCTTACAAGAGACCTACTCTTTTCGATATCATGTCAACACAATAAAATAAGATTGGAAGGCAAAAAAGTAAAAGCTAGTAGACAAAACTAAATTATGAAAATTTAATAAACCAAACTCAAAAAAAAAAAAAAAAATCAGAGGACAAATATTATGGGATATTGATGATACTAGCTTTATGTACACATCATTTTAATTTTTGCATATTATTCTATGATTGAACTGTTGCATTTTTTTAACGGTACTAGCTTTATGCATATATATTATATTAATTTTTGTTAATGATTTACGTAGTATAATTAATTTATAATTTTATATTTCTAGTGATTTTATATGGTATAATGAATTATTAATTTAATTAAAGGTATCCAAGTTAAATTTAAATAATAAATATCTATCAATTCGAATTACTATTATATTTTTTAGAATTTAAGATAGATATTGCATGTTTGCAGCATGTGTGTGCATGTTTGAATGGGTTAATAGTTACCATCTCAATGTTCAAATCTATACTATACGTTTCAGTTTGTGAAATACGTGATCATTTTATCATTAATCAAGATTTTTTTTATCAATACTTTCTGAGACGAGCTTGTCACACATGATTTGTCCAATGTAGTTTATCTGACTAACGTGGTTTCAAGCTATTGAGCTAGGCCAGAGATTTACCCAGTGTGTATCGAAAGATAGAGGCCTCATGTTCTCACATCATAAAAAAAAAAATCTATACTATATATTATCAAGTATATAGTAATAATAATAGAAAATGGTACATTAATTTATCTGCTTGAAAATTTAGGAATTTATAAATGTACTTATAAATAAATTGTAATTTAATAACTTTTTCTGAAATATAAAAGAACGAATATGAAACTTGGAAAACGGGATTTCGAAGAATCCCAAAAAAAGGTGTGTTTTTTATTAAAAAAATTACAAAATGGTGTTTTTTTTTTTTTTTTTTACTTTTTTATTATAAATAAATATTCAGATTTATGGGGGTGCTTTCGGTAATTTCGATTTCACTTTATTTAATTTTATTCTACTTTTTTTCTTTAAATTAATAAAAAAGAGACGCGTACAGGTTGAAGTCATATGTCGTATGAACACAAATCCCGATTCGAGATCTTCGACTTTGATTCTCTCATTTTTCTTCTCCGATTTCCCGATTTTCCAATCTCCGGGCACTTCGCTACTTTGATCGGACCCAACAGTTTCTTGCACACATGGGTAAACTTTCGATCAGTTTCTGTTTCAGTCAATTGTTTTGTTCTTTTTTCAGTTAAACCTCTCAAATTGAATGGTGTTTTGTTTAATTGTCAATGATTATGTTATGAGCTTACAAGGGCAATCTTCTTATTTATTGTATTCTGCGTGATTTTACCTATACACTTCGGTTTCGGTTTGTTGCAGTAGAGTTTGGATAAGATTTTCTGTTTTGTTCTGGTTATTTCTTGATGTTACTTCTGATGAAATTGATTTTGTAAGTTTGAGTTATAGGGTTTTTTTAGGTTGAATTTATTTACGAGTTTGTTAAGTTGTTTCGTTTGTCTTTTTTTTTTTCCGAAGTAAAATTTGGACAAGGATTTCTTTTTCTCTGTCTGTTTATTCTTTTGATGATATCTCAATAAAACTTAATTTTGGTGTCGATCTTGTAAATTAGGGTTTTCCTGGGTTGAAGTGATTTGATGGCTTTCATAATTTCTGTTCTTGTTTTTCTTGACTATTGCTCTTTGATTTTTAACTTCGTTGGAAGATGGACCTTGTGTATGATATTTCTTGAAATTCAAAATATCTATCAACTATCGGCTATCATATGGTGATTTGGATGATTAAATTTTGGAGAACATCAGAAATGTTGTAAAGTAGTGGAGATTCAGAATATCATACGGTTGCTTAATTTTGGACACGAATATATGAGTTATCTTTGTTTTCCCTTATGATTTTACATGGTTTTCTCAATGCACCTGCTGAGTTAATTATTGGATCAGCACTCTTTCTTTCTTGTGCTTCATGTTAATATATTTTCTGTTCATTTTATCCAGATAAAAGCATCGAGTGTTGTTCAACTCATCTCATAGATGGGGATGGTACTTTCAATGCTTCTGGAATCGATAAATTTACGAAAGAGGTCAAACTGGCAGAATGCGGTCTTTCTTATGCTGTAGTAGCCATCATGGGCCCTCAAAGTAGCGGTAATAGTTTTGGAACAATTTTGTATTAGTAACTCGATGTTTATTTTATAGTCAATAAACGTGTGATGGTCACCGATGGATGATCTTGAGCCCAGGCTCAAGCTTCGCGAATCAAGTTGCAGTAAGACATAATATTCCGGAATCTAGATACATGAAGAAAATATCATTTCATATTGTTCGATATGTATTTTACAAATTATTTGAAAAAATTAGTACAAATATTTATCTGTCTACTATGAATTGCCAATAAATTGTGTTTTGATCGGTTCAAAATCTCTACTTTAAAGCATGCTTAAAGTTAAAGTGCACTTTTGTACTTAAGGTTTGGCAAGATGTGTTCGTAATGGTCTTGATGCGCTCTTCGCTACAGAGTTTTGTCTTGGCTTGCATTTCATTGCGCCTTGAGCCTGCACGCTTGCCTTATGAGCTTTTGATAACTCGAGTTCTTGGATTCTGGCTTGGTTAACTTAGGAATTTTTTCTGCACCTCTTTGAGACCTAGCACAGATACATGGTTTTTCTACAGGGTTCTGCTCATAGATCCCTATTATTGATAATGTGGATGGATGAAATTATTTGTTCATTATTGGTGTTAACGACTGTCAATAATTTGCACCTTCTTTGTTTTTGACAGGGAAGAGTACACTGTTGAATCACCTCTTTGGTACAAATTTCAGGGAGATGGATGCTTTTAAGGGGAGGTATGCGTATTTTGACTCTCATGTTTCGTTTGATTCCTTATTAAAATTGAATGTACCTATTATTTCAACTTATTAGGTCTCAGACCACAAAAGGTATATGGATGGCACATTGTGTTGGAATTGAACCATGCACACTTGTAATGGACTTAGAGGGTACTGATGGAAGAGAACGAGGAGAGGTTAATATAAATTATTTTGGGCCCTATCCATTAACTAGCATTTCAGCTCTGAGAATTCTTATTAGCTTTGAAGTATCGTCATCAGTATCTCTGAATTGATTGCTGGCTGACCATTTAGCTCTTTTTCAGGATGATACGACCTTTGAAAAGCAGAGTGCTCTTTTTGCCCTTGCTGTTTCAGATATTGTATTGATAAACATGTATGAGTGTTGCATCTTGATATAAGTGAACTAAATGTTGCATTCATGAAATTGTTTTTTATCATTGAATAGTTATACGATTAATCAGTTGTTGAACTGGCGGAAAATACAATTTTGCAGGTGGTGTCATGACATTGGCCGCGAACAGGCTGCAAATAAACCTCTGTTGAAAACTGTATTTCAGGTAAATTGAGATGTGATATGTGCCAACATTTAATTTAACTGGTGATGGTTTAACAATTTCTTTATGTTTTACAGGTTTTGATGAGATTATTTAGCCCTCGTAAGACAACTCTGATGTTTGTTATTCGTGATAAAACAAGGGTAATTTCTCCCTCTTGTTTGTCATTAGTTAATACACTTGAATATATTGACAGCTTCAAAATTTTCTGGACCATTGGGTCCCTTGAATAATTTGTTGGATGCTGGAGGATTTTTTTTTAATTTTTGTTCTATTGCAGACACCATTGGAGAACCTGGAGCCAGTTTTGAAGGAAGACATTCAGAAGGTACATGATTAACAGCGTTTCATTTTTTTTGGCCTTAGTATGGTTGGTTTCTAACTTTTTTCTTCATTGGAAGATATGGGATTCTGTTCCTAAGCCACAAGTTCACAAGGAAACTCCAATAAGTGAATTTTTCAATGTAAGATGCTTGATTGGTTAGACATGCTCTTTATCTTACCTCTATGTGTTGTAAATTTAACATGAGTTCTCTCTTATATGATTGAATGATAAGGTTGAAGTTGTGGCTCTCTCTAGTTACGAAGAGAAGGAAGAACAATTCAAAGAACAGGTTCAAGCTCTTTTTGTCTTCATGTTATAACGAATATTTGGTTCCGCTATTCGGCAATTTTTGCATTTGCATGTTTCTGTTGGAAAAAAAGGATGCCCATGTGGTTATTGGAGAACTGAATCATACTTTTGGACCCATTTTTGTGATAGTTATATAATATCGTTTCTTGCGCATGATATCAACATTTACTTATTTAAATACGTTTTTCTAAGTTATCATATAAAATTCTACAAAGTTTTCTGAAGAATTTGCATTTAAAGTAGGCGAATGAACCATATTGCACCTTACCATTTTTAATGTCTTGTAATTTTGTTAAGGTGGCGAACCTAAGACAGCGATTTTTCCATTCCATTGCACCTGGTGGGCTTGCTGGGGACAGGCGTGGTGTCGTTCCTGCTTCTGGGTTTTCATTTAGTTTACAGCATATATGGAAGGTCATTAAAGAGAACAAGGATCTTGACCTTCCTGCTCACAAGGTTTCATCCAAATCATCTATATAGAATCCACAATTAAATTGTTGAGGTAGTTTCTCATTGAAATTTGTCTTTCTTTTATTAGGTTATGGTTGCTACAGTGCGTTGTGAAGAAATTGCAAATGAGAAGTTCTCTTCTTTTGCTACTAATGAGGTACTTCTCCAATGACTCGTGTGGATGTTTCTTTTTGAAGGAATAAAATTTGTCTATGGACATTTTTAATTGTCTAATTGTTGGGTTTCATACATCTAGGAATGGTGTCAGTTAGAACAGACTGTTCAATCCCAACCAGTGCCTGGATTTGGAAGGAAGCTCACATCAATTCTTGATGTTTGTCTTTCGGAGTAAGTGAGATACTTATATTTTTTTGGTATGCTAATCATATTTGTCTTGTAGGAGATGCTGTTATTTTAATCTTCCTCCATGCAAGCATTCTTGTTAGATTCTGTTGCATTCTCTATACAAGAGGGTTACGAATGTTTTGCTTTGACCAGTCTGATACTATCTAAAGACCTTGTACCTCTCTTGACTTGTGATTGTGTTCATTAAAGTGAACAATATAATCACTCATCAGCTAACAGCGTGTCTGAAGGATGTTCCTCATATCTGATCGCTAAATGGAGACTATGGGAGGACTGAAAAATTCATTCAACCATATCTGAATTTCCTTGCTGTAGTTTCACGGTTACTACGAAGAGCCTATGAGCTTGTGAATTTGGGTTCATGAAATTGAGTTTTTTTTAATCTTTTTTCAGCATTTAATATTTGCGTCCAAGTTCATTGAACAAATGATAATCCTGCTTTTAAGATTTTGGGGGACTAAATACATGTATCTTGTATTTTCTATGATAGGTATGATTCCGAGGCCACATATTTTGACGAAGGTGTTAGATCTTCAAAGCGGAAACATTTGGAAGAGAAGCTTCTGCAAGTAATACTTTTAAGCTTGCATGTTGATTTTACTTTTGCCTGCACATAATGTACACGAAACTTCATTCCCCTTTTTACACTTACATATGTTACTTGGATGTCTTTTCGTATTGAATATGACAAGTATTTTGATATGCATGGACTGATTTATATGATTATTGAAATTTGACCTTCTGGACATTGTTTTTATGCTGACAGTTTTTGCTTTCTTGTTTGTATTAGCTTGTTCACCCAGCGTACCAATTCATGTTGGGACACATACGCTCTGGAACCTTGTATAGATTTAAAGAAGCTTTTGCTAGTGCCTTGAATGGGGGGAAAGGATTTGCAGTGTCTGCACGGGATTGCACTGAGTTCTTTATGTCACAGTTTGACAAAGCAACTGCAGGTACAAGAATTTATGCTAGCCTTCTCTATTTCTGCATAATATCAAATGCAGTTATTCATTTATTTATTTTAAGCGAATTCCTTGGAAAACTCTGAATGAAGCACATTGGCATCAACATTTGAAGTTTAAATTTCTTCTAGTGGCCGATACTCCAGTATTCTGGCCCCATGATTTACCCTTCACGTGATAGCAACCTCTACTCTCGATGATCTCGATAAAATTATTATAGCGTGTCAAATGAGCTCCTTTTCAATGTTCATTAGCCGATATGCTAGATATGGTGGAAAATTAGCTGTAACTCTGAGTTTTGTAGATGCGGACATTAACCTAGCAAATTGGGACTCTTCTAGAGTTAGAGAGAAGCTCCAACGCGATATAGATGCACATATTGCCGAAGTTCGCGCTGCCAAGTTGTCTGAACTCACAACCAAGTATGAGGTATGGAATTTTTTAGTTACATTTGTGATAGTAAAATTTCTTGCCCCTTTCAAGCGCAAGTGAAATGATTGTTGAAAAATTATTTAAATGTATTTTGCTAGAATATATTGTCGTTAGTTACATGTATTATGTTGGGCAATTTTATTGTCATTGGTTACCTTCATTAATGTTTGGGTTATTAATTCGTCGTGGAACTCCATCAACATAAAAGAGCTGGTGGTGTGTAAATAGTTTTTGGTTTTATCTCATGTTGCCTACAAAGTTTCTGTCCATTTCTGGCCTGTATACTGTCCGATGAATGCTGATGATTTTCATTGGCAGACAAAACTGAATGAGGCATTATCTGGACCTGTTGAATCTTTATTGGATGGAGCTAGTGATGAAACATGGCCTGCGATAAGAAAACTTCTTCGGCGGGAGACTGAAGTTGCTGTTACTGGGTTTTCAAGTGCACTTTCTGGTTTTGAAATGGATGAGGCCACAAAGAGTAAAATGCTATCAAAGTTGGAAGATCATGCTAGAGGAATAGTTGAAGTGAAAGCGAAAGAAGAAGCTGGAAGGGTTTTGATCCGTATGAAAGACAGGTCCTTACTGTGTTTTTGCTAATATCTTGACCTACAATGCAAACATTTTGAAGCTCCTTTATGTTTCTATCAAGAGGAACTGATCAGGCCTATTTTGCAGGTTTTTAACGTTATTTAGCCAGGATTCTGATTCAATGCCACGGGTCTGGACCGGCAAGGAAGATATTCGAGCAATCACCAAAACTGCTCGTTCTTCTGTATGATTTTCTCTACAAGTGCCTCATGTGACTAATGTTCTAGTTTTTAAAGGGATATTTATTTATATATATATATATGTTTTTTCTTGTTTCTGTCCCTAGTCTTTGAAGCTATTGTCTGTCATGGCTGCCATCCGCCTGGATGATGATGTTGATGCAATTGAAAATACTTTGTCCCTTGCTCTTGTGGAACCATCCAAGAGTGGGACTTCTACAAATAGGAGTAATTTGGTGGACCCTCTTGCTTCAAGCTCTTGGGAAGAGGTGGTTTGCGTACTTCTTTAAATACATTCGAGTGTGCAAAACATTACTTTTGAAAGAAATTGATCCTGCAATTGAAACGACAATTAGATTCACTATGTAATGTGATGAATAATTTGTTTTGTAAGCATCTGTGCTCCACCTGGATTTGAACTAATTGAGATTTGGAAAATTTGAGTAATTTGTGTTTGTATGGCCTTCTGTTGAGCTTGTTTCTGCGTATTAAATCCACTATGAACCAATTCTTGACTTATATTACATTTTCTTAAACCCAGGTTCCATCGTCGAAAACCTTGTTAACACCAGTTCAGTGTAAATCTTTGTGGAGGCAATTTAAAACCGAGACAGAGTATACTGTTAGTCAAGCCATTGCTGCTCAGGTAGGCATGCCTACCCATTGCTTCTGTCTCATACTGTAATAGGTCACGTTATAACACTTCTGCAAGCATCTATATTTATGCATCTCCATACTTTAGGGTTAAAATATATGATGGAGATTATTTACCGGAAATTAATAGACAATTACTATCTTATTTGTCAACTTTCAGGAAGCTAGTAGACGAAATAACAACTGGTTGCCGCCTCCATGGGCAATTGTTGCGATCGTTGTCTTGGGTTTTAATGAATTTATGACTCTGTTGAGGTAGCTTATCTTTATTGTTGTCTGGGAAGTGGTTGTTAATTATAGGTTCTTCACCTTTTGTTAAAATCTGTGCGCTGGAGGATACTTATGCTCATTTTTTGACAGGAATCCTTTGTATTTGGGCATCATTTTTGTTCTTTTTCTCCTTATAAAAGCTCTTTGGATGCAATTAGACATCTCTGGTGAATTCCGCAACGGAGCTGTAAGTGAATTATTACTTAATTACTTATTTAATATCTGTACTATCCTTCTTTAGTTTAACAAAAAGCCTTTCTGCCGCACTTTTTGTTAGACATCTACTATTCATTCACATATTTTGTAGGTCTAATAATCTATATTACCGAGGCTTTTCTTATAATGCATCTTGATGAGGCAAAATGGAAATCATCAATTTGAAAATTCTTTGAGAATACAGAAGTATTCCCAAGTACACTTAAATGGCTACTGTCTTTTATTTCGGTTTGAGCGACGTGGAATTTTAAACATTAAAATATTCTCGTGGCTTTGAAATGGAATTTATCAGAATATCCTGGATGCATGACCTCCTCGCGCCTATTCAAACTGCTCTGGTTAAGCACTTGGTGCTTTTCTATGATTCATCTTTGTGTAGATTCATTCTGTTGGCGATAGTAGTTCGTGAATAAGATTTTTCTTTTTTTGTACTTTGGGAGTGGTACTCGCAATCATTTTAAAGAAACAGGATTGGAACTTATGATATAGCTTTCATAATGACAACCATAATTTCGATCAATTGATTTTTCCTATTTTTGGTCTGATTTGTTTTCATTCTTTCTTCATTCCTTTTTGTTCTGCGTGCAGCTACCTGGAATACTCTCAATATCCACCAAGCTTCTCCCTACTATCATGAACCTTCTAAGAAAACTAGCTGAGGAGGGCCAAAGACCTGCTAATTCCGGTCCTCAACACAACTCTCCATTTTTGGCGAAGAACTCGACAAATGATCAAAGTCACATGTCATCGGTTGCTTCCTCTGAGGTAACTTCTTCAGAAAATGGAACAGAATATTCTAGCCCCTTGGTGCATCACAAAGCTCAGTAAGCTCTTAATCACACACCTTTTTACTCGAACCATCCTTCACATGATTATCTAAAGTACAATACCGAGCTCACACATGGTTGATCCTAGTTATGTCACCTTAAAGTACATGAAAAAACATGTCCCGAAATCATGCTTTTGTCTAATAGTTGGGATGTCAAGGATGTTGTTTTTAGTCAGTAGTGCCCTTGTTCGTATTATTTTCGTCCACTGGTTTCGGTTTTGTATCATCAGAAACTAAATCCTTGTGTGTATTTCTTGAACTGCCCCATTTTATATTTATATATATGAGAAATGTAATTCTTCGCACACAAGCTTTCTGCTACTGAACTTTCTACTGAACTCGACTCGACTCTAATGTATGTAAGGGTTAATTAACGGTGAGTGACAAATTTCTGTCTCGCTTGTTATATATAATGTTAACCAATATAAGGTGAAGCATTGAAGTCACAAAATATACGGGAAATTGGTTTTCAGTCCCCAGCCGTCGTTTTTTTTTGTGTTCAGTCCCTGGGTATTTTTTTAGTACCACATTTTCACATGAAGTGTACCACATTTCTACATGAAGTGTACCACAGTTTGTATGACATAGTACCACAATTTTGTGGGTAGGGACCCAAAGAAATGTTTTGATTGAGGATTTTTCACCAACTTCCCCCAAAATATATATGTAAATAAATTCAGGTTGTAAATTGTAATAACAAGTACTTCGATTTAATCCGATTTGAATGAGTGGAAAAATTGGACCCAAATTCTAATACGATAACAGTTATCGGTAGTGGTCATTGAAGAGCACTTGAATGCAATTTACTGAATTGATATTTTAGGGGGCTCGAACTAAAAATTAAATCCAACAAATTAACCCACCAAATTAAATCCAACAAATTAACCCATCTTTGCATTTTCTTCCGAGTTTCTTGAGAAATATGTTATAAAATATAATTATTACCCGCCACTGTTGCACACGTGTGTATAATATAATACATGAAGATTATTATATAGATTAGGTGTCTTGTGAGACGGTTTCACGAATTTTTATCTGTTAGACGGGTCAATACCACCGATATTCACAATAAAAAGTAATACTCTTAACATAAAAAATAATATTTTTTCATGGATTACTCAAATAAGAGATCCGTCTTACAAAATACGACCCGTGAGATCGTCTCAGATAATTTTTTTTCCTATTATGTATTGAACACAATTAATTAATTATTATTATTACAAAACATGTGAGTGAGACTCGACAACTTCAGCGGTCCACTCCAATGTATTTATCAAGAAATTTGGAAAATATTAACACATTTTCAAAAAAATTTAATATCTTAGTAGAATATATTATTCTTGCGAATTGGGTCTGTTTGAGATTTTTCTATCCTAAACATGGAAGGCGTTTCCTCTATGATGTGTCTTTTTTTAGTAATCGGATAATCAACATATGATGACAACTTTCATATAATAATATTTTGGTGTAATTTTTAATTTAATTCTTTCTTATAATAATTTTTTATATCACATAAAATCATTTAAAATTTTGTGTGTTAGTTTTAATTTAATTCTTTCTTATATAAGAAATGATAAAATCATTTAAAAATTCAAAAGTTTGGATAGGAATAACGAAAATATTTTTGTAATTTAAAAAATTTTGGAAGGTGGATATGATAATGATAAGGAATATTATAAAATAAAGTTTTATAATATTTTTATTGAATGAAAGTAGAATACTTTTATAATTTTAGAAGGGTATTGTGGATATTTTTAAAAAAATTCACCGTGACATCAAAGTTAGTTACTCTATGTACATCAAAATTAATAATACAATAAGTATAATATAATGTTAGGATCGGTGGAGTATTGAGAAAAGGAGGTTGACTCAAACTTTTCATTCTTCCGCTTCTAAAAAGTGTGCTTTAGACTTTTTAAGGAGTTAGAAGCTGGTCTCGTTATGTTATACGTGCAACAGACTGCTGAAAAGTGCGGAAACAGTCCACAACACTTAATTAAACAAAAAGAACGGTAGAAGGTAATGTGACACAAAGTTTGTTTCTGGATGTTCGAAAGACAAAACCCTTATATGTCTCTACTTCTTCTATTTTCAGAAAGTATGGTTAGAAGACTTTGATCGATACACACTTATCCAAACCCACTTCAGCAGGAGTAACACTTGCTTACTGAAACTCCTAGTATTACAGCTCAACACTTTATGAACTCTGGTTCAAGGAAAGACTCTTTCCTCAAATTATAAACACTTCACACTTTAGAGTAGATAATACAATAAAAGAGGGTGATTAATGATAACACAAATAATATTTGAATTCGATAAGTCTTAGAGCGTGTGCTTGTCTTCTTTTTAGGCTTTTAGTATATATGAGAAGCTTGAGTGCATGAATGATTGAAGTTGCCGAGAATTATTTGTGAATCATCAAGAAACTTTTTTTATAGTTGATCTCTAACGTTAAAAAACAAACGTCTTTTTTTATCTATTAGGTATTTTTGTCACAAAAAATAAACTTGTTATTTGTTTTGTGATCAAAATGATGGTAAAAAATTAATGGTATTGTACGATCAATAAACGAGATATATTAAGTTACAGAACGACCATTTAAATAGAAAATTTTTCTGACAAATATTACAACTAAGTGAACAAAATCACTTCAATATAAACAATTATGCGATTTGTAGTTCTACTGAAAGTTATCGTTGATATATAAGAAAAATTAATCTATCTTAAAACATAGACTAACTCGTATGTAAGTTCCCGGGAGCTCTCATGTAAGTTTCCGAGAACTTTTTACCCGGGCCGAGAAGCGTACCTCACTTGAGTGCATCAATATGAGCTACTTTATGCTTGGCAATCATTACAGTCATGACCACAAATGTTGGCGTGTCAGAATAACTTGTCAGAATCAGGGTATGGGTAGCCATCTTACCATACTTTGCAGGTGGACACTGAAAACAAGGTAATAATGGGATTTCCTCCTATAAATAGCAGATATACATCTCATTTACAGATTCTAGAATTTTGAACTGTCAAGTACTCACGTATATTCACACATATACAAGCTCTGTGGTATCATACTTACATTGTCTGCAGGTCACAGTATAAGCCACATATTACAGAGATATGCCTTCATTACATATATATATTTCTTGCTTATTTCCTTAAACACAACATTTATATCATCATCCGATGGATTGCCCCGACTCAGCTCATCAAATTCACCCAGATTACATCATTATCGTTGACAGAGCAGCAGTTGTCTACTTAAAAATTTAACATTTCAACATAATAATAAGACTTTAAAGTTACCACTTTTGCTTCTGGTTTCTCGGTAACAACCGATATATCATCACGTCACCACAACTTTAGTGTTCTATCATATCATATTATAAAAATAGATGTGAGAAATCCACGTTATGTAACGATGTTGAGATATAAGGAAAATTAATCAATCTAAAACATAGACTAACTCGTCGGTTTGCCATCATTTTGTCGAGGAATCTTCGTCCTATCAAAAACAAAAAAGACCCTCAAATACTGACACTTTACTGTACGGTTCCATAAATTGGAACGATTCTCCTCCACCAAAACCTCAGGCAACTGTATTTCCAGCCTAGCTAGGTAGCTACAACATTGATTTCATTTCACAGAAATGGGAAATATTACAAAAGTACACAAGTAGAGAGTAGTAGAGGAAAGATTAATTGCACAAATTGAGGATTCGGTTGAAATAGTATCAATATTATAAGACAAATTTGATTTCATTGAATTAAATTTTGTTAGGTGGTTTCATGCATGGGACACTCTACCATTAATATCTATATCCAACATTATTGAAAATAAATGTAAATAAAAAAATTTTATCCTTATAATTTAAAGGGTCTATAATTATTATGAAATTAATGGCTTTGATTAATTTCTTCTTCAATTATCAAAAGACAAGAAAACAGTTGGATGATTCAAAAGATTGAATTCCCTTGTTGTTTAGCCGTAGGAGAAGTGTAAGGGTAAGGTTCACCTGATCAATGTAGTTATACTAAAAGCATATATTTTGAGAAAAATATATACAAAAATTGTGGTGGATGTATATATATACTTCGCCCCAATTTGATCTCGAAGTGCGTCGTTTCAGATCAATGATCCCTCGAACTACTGTTTGGTACATGACATTGAGATAATCGAATGGCGTGTAGGTGTAGTATGATAAACTATATGATATTCGATCTATAAATTGAACGATTAATGATCGATTACACTAAACAATACCTCGTCGTGTATTTATATTTTTTGTTTTCAATTATATTTCACATACATGCTTAAGAAAAAGAGCAACTTGACCTCTTAAGTAAGGCAGAAATGAACAAAAATTCGATGAATCAATGGACCATATTTGGATGAGAATTGAATTCAAAGTCAGAAAAATTTCTTGGGAGGGGATATTTTAGTTTCTTTTTACTAGATAATGACATATACGTATCTGTCTGATGTTAGGAAATATTTTGAAATTGAAAGCTTAACATTCTAACGTGGAAAATATTTGTACGTACTTTTCTTTTTCAAGTCCATAATTATGGTCTGGTCTTGCTCAACTGTTTCAGCAATTTGTCACATCCTATGTTTAATGTCAAAACAAACAAGATCCTCGCCATCGAATAAGAATCAACGTTGCCAAACAAGAGGAGATTTATGATATTTTGAGGATAAAATTTTGTATTACTATTTTTGTCCATTTTTTTTTTCAGCTCATATGTCTTTATTAAGACAACTTGTGTTAATTGGTGTTGAGTCTTCTTCTATACGACTTCTTACCAGAAAACTGCTGTTGAAAACGAATCCTATATTACTATAATTGAATGTTTTTATATTGTTTTTTGTAGTATAGCAATATCCAAACAACAAGAATTTGATGGAAATCAGTTCCTATCTATATGAGAGAAAATGGAGTTTGTGTGCAAAATGAACTTTCTCATACTTAGATGTATGTAATCTGTTAAAAAACTGTTAAATTCTAGTTTTGAAGAATTACATTGACATACCCACATTTTCTCCCATTCTTTTCTTTTATATATATATACCTATGTATTTGTTGGGTGCAATAATTGTCCTTGCTTGGTAGAGCGATCGAACCGTGGTGCTTGAGTTGCTGTGCGGTTTAAAAGATTTGAGTTGCACCATTACCACCAGCTATAGCTTTTGGTAAATCGGTAAGCACTCGGTCCTACAATTGATATCAGAGCCAAGGTCACGGGTTCGATTCCTATTGATTGCAAGGAGTGCAATTATTTTGATGAAGATTGTTAGGTGCAATAATTGTCCTTGCTTGGTTGAGTGATCGAACCGTGGTGCTTGAGCTGCTGTGCGGTTTAAAAGATTTGAATTGCACCATTACCACCAGCTATAGCTTTTGGTAAAGCGGTAAGCACTCGGTCCTAAAGTATTGTAACTCACCTATGCTCACTCTTGATACAAGAATATATTTGTAACACATGTATATACCACTTATGTATTTAAGCCTAAAATCCTACTACATCATTCATCAAGAAATCTAATAATTTCTTTATTCCAAACAAATCACTAATCTTGTGATAATGAAAGGTCAATTTGAGTAAAAAATAATTTGATATATGTGAAGTATTGGTTGAATAACAATTTGGTATACAATTTTGTTAATGTTCTAAATTTGTGCATATTAACTGGATTTCGGTCCATTTCTGATTAGATTTAACTAAAGTGTATTTCTCTATTTATATAAAAAAAATAATGTTAAGAAATATTATATCATAAGTTTGATAATGACAAATAACAATATCAAATAGTTTCAGGAGTCCAGTTACTGTTTCTTTGTATTTTTCGGATTTTAGACTGTTGGATCAACTTAGATTTCTCAACATAGTATCAAGCTCAAGTTGCAGGCAGAAGATCATCACTTGTATATATTTCAAACCGGAACATCTTAGATACAACTGAAGTCTGACCGTTCAACTCCAACTAGTAAGATATTAATAGTTCAAGATGGAAACTTCACGTCAAGCCGTTAAATGACTATCAGCGACCATTGTAGCATCATATTAACTGCTGATTGACATAATGTTTTCAAAAGTATCAAAGAGTCGATCAAATTTTCAGAAACTAAGAGCCAAAGCTGTAAAAAGCAAAGAAGCATCAAATGTTACAGAGGAAGCATTAAATGAACATTTAATGCTTTGTACGGAGAAGAAAAGTTGACGATACCATTTTGTAGGGAGTTAGTAAGGAAGATCGTTGAAACTTTTTCGACTGTTGAAGCTTTTCAAATATAAACATACGATTCAAAAGTGAAGAAACATGATAAAACAAAAATAACGATAACAAAGAGAGACCATTATATATTTTCAATCTGCATTACAAGTTCTTGAGCATGATTATTCTTTCAATTTCAAGCTGCTCAACTTAGCACACGTTTACCAGACTACATCGGATATTCTAATGATCACTTTGTGCTACGCTATCAATTCAAGCTTTCAAAGCTAACCGTTTTTGTTTGTATTGGGGTTTCGGTTCCTTATATAGCCAGAAGATGTTGTCTGATCACTAAGAGTTTCAATTTATGCAGTGATATGTCCCGATCAAAGTGAGTTGTTAAAAAGTGTTGTAAAACCAAAATTTTCTGTTAGATTTCTTCCTAGGTGGAAGAAGGGTGACATAAGATTATTCTTCTCCGAACATATATAAATTATTCTTTATTTTATGCACTTTTTATTGCTTGTTTGCATATCTAGCTATTTTTTTAAATTGTTGCTTATATTAAATAAATATTTTATCACTTGTTTAGCCGGACTATTTTCACACTCGTCTATTTTAGCAAGGTTCTAAAAAACGGTAAGTGGTAAGCATGATGCCAACATAAAATATAATATTTGTCTAACTATTATGTTATTAATAAAATTTTATATATAAGTCAACCATCCTTTTAAGTTTACTACAACCTTTATATTCTAAAACTTTAACATTTTTCCAACATAATATATAGATATTTAATTTATTATAACCTTTATATTGTGAAACTTTAACATTTTTCCGACATATATAAATAGATATTTTTCAGATTGAATGTTACTATCCTTGATTCTAGCAGTGACAATGAGATAGTTCTAAGAAGAATGGTTGGAGTCATATCGGAATCAAGTTCTGCCTTACATGAAGAAACCACACATAATCAAGCCACTGAAAAAATTGAGCTGGTGAAAAATCACCAGCCAGATATATCTCAAGAAGAGGATGTCGCATCTGTCAATGAAGATAAAACAATCCAACAACAATATCCAAATGGATTTGGATCAAGTCTCCGGTGAAATAAAAATCATTCACTCAAGCTGGTTATCGATAATTCGACCAGACCACACGTATTAGAACTAAAAAAATAAATGATAGATGAGTTCTTACATGATGCATTTGTCTATCAACTTGAACATAATAAGATAGATGAGACATTAAAAGATTCAAACCAAATAGATGCAATGCAGAAAGAATTTAATCATTTTGAGATAATCAAGGTTTGGCATCTAGTTCTCCTACCATCTAATCAACTTGTTATTGGAACTAGATGTGTGTTAAAAAAATGGATGAGAATAGATCAATTGTAAGAAATAAGGCTAGATTTGTAGCTCAGTGATATATACATGAAGAGTACATTGACTATGATGAAAATTTTGCTTCTGTTGCTAGACTTGAGGCTGTTATAATATTTCTTGCATTAGTTGCATTTAAAGATTTTAAAGTTTATCAAATGGATGTTAAGTCTGCATTTCCTAAGGATTTCCTTAATGAAGAAGTATATGTTGAATAACCACCTGACTTTGTAAATCACATTCATCCTAGTTATGTTATATACTTGACAAGGCATTGTATGGATTAAAACAAGCTCTTCGTGCATGCATGGTAATATACATTATTGATATCACAATGTACAAATGCTTTATTGGCTCATTAATATGTCATATTTGGCCTTTAACCAGCAAGACGTCATGTTTTTTGTTTGCTTATATGCTCATTTTCAGGCTAATCATAAACAATCTCATTATACTGCAACTAAATACATTCTTAAATATCTTAAGGGTACTCCATGCGTGGGTGTTTGGTATCCCAAATACTCGAAGCTTTAACATTATTGGCATTTGAGATGCAAATAATTCAAGTTGCAAGATCGACAAAAAGAGCAACGATAGATCATGTTAGTTTCTTTGAGAAAAAAATATCCTGGTTCAGCAAGAATCAAATATCAATTGCCACATCAATGGCTGAAGATGAGTACCTAGCCGTTGGGAGTTGCTGCACATAATTATTGTGGATTCAGCAACAATTGCAAGATTATGACATTCAAGCCGTTGAATCACCAATCTTCCTTGATAATACAAGTGTCATGGAAATCATCTGCATTCTTGTCTCACGCTCTCGGACCAAGTATATTGACATTAGACACCATTTCATATAAGATCATGTAATGAGAAAGGACATCCGGCCAACCGCTAGCATCTTCACTAAGCCATTACCCGACGCTCATTTTTCTTTATTTCATAATATTTTGGCATAGTATATTTAAATTAATGCATAAATTCAGGGGAAACTAAGGTCGAGCCGATAAAACAATATGTAAAGCTGACACACAACTCTGACCGCTACGACTAGAATTTGTGAAAACTTGAGTTTATCACATGCTTTGATTGTTTCCTTCTGAAACATATTAAACGGTCCAATTAATTTTATTTTTAATGCTTTCAAATTTTGAATTATTTCAAATCCTGCGTTTATTTTAATGGTTATTATTAGCATTTAAACTATTTTTATTTTTACTTGGATATATGTACGGACCAAAGTCACTTTTGGACTTCTCAAATTTTAAAATTTCAACTAGTGACATACAGAAATGTGGACTGTCATGTTTATCACATCAAATCGTTAATCACAATTGTTAAATAACACAAGTACACTTGGTTATAACATTTGTTAATTAAATTAATATAGCTCGACATAATATATTGATAAATTAGATAATCTCGTCAAAAACATAACTTATGAATTGAAATTCAATAATTATAGAAGATTAAGACGTATGTGAAGCAATATCATAACAATTATTTGATTTATTAATAGATTTTATATTGTGTTTGTTTTTTTCCTTTTATTTCAATGTTAATTTATTTTATTAATTAATTTTCTAATCATTTTAGTTAACTAAAGAATTATGATTGTGATAAATTTTTATATATCGATCTATGTGAGACGATAGTCATACTTGTTACACTGTATTAATAATTAACTCGTCCACTCGTGTTATTATCGTCTCGGAGAGATTTAATTATCATACATTATTGTGTTTGAAAAGTCTGAAAGAAATACAATTAAGATTTGGTAAAACTTAAAACCCAACAAATTCACGTATCAATTTAAAACATTTAGATATTGTAGCATTATATAATCTATCTAATCTAATTTCTAATAAAATGTAAAATAGGTATTTTGTGAGACGGTCTCACGAATCTTTATCTGTGAGACGGGTCAACCCTACCGATATTCACAATAAAAAGTAATACTCTTAGCATAAAAAATAATTCTTTTTCATGGATGACCCAAATAAGAGATCCTTCTCACAAAATACGACCTGTGAGACCATCTCACACATCTAAAATGTATGGACGAAACAAAATTTTAACATTTTTTTTAACTTCTGAAATATGATATTCAAACATGCCTAGTTTTTAATTAAAATTAAATGTGCCATTTTTCTGATAAAAATAGGCACATTAGTCAAATTTAATCGGAAATTGGCAGGAATTCCAGTCAATCTATACTCAAAATTAAATCATCGAGTAAATTTTTAGAGTAAAAATATTAAATCTTGATGCAAAAATTAAAAAGTACACAAAAATTATATTTTCCAGCTGGGTAGATAGCAAATTTTCATGTGCAATTGTCTGTGTAGATTAAATGCGACAGATCTGAGTTAGGGCCTCACATTAATTAATGTACATCCAACCCATGTCTTAAATCTTAATTTTTTTTTATATAAAAAATATATTTATTAACTTTATTTACTATAAAAACTTTGCTCCAAGTCTAAGGAATAATAAACTAAATATCATTAACATTTATTCAATTAAATATATACTTAAAAATTGTATCTCGTCACGCCATATTTTCTTGTAAAAAAAGTAGTTGTAGTTTCAAATTTTATTTTATTTTTTTAAAAAAAAAACCAATTCTAATTCTAAGATATAAAATTAAATAAATATTTCTATGTATAAATGTGCATGTGGCGATGAAAAGCAATTAAGACAGTCCTTGCTACCTTAATATGAAAAAAAAAAATAAAAAGAATAATTACTTTGATGAAAGTATACGGTTAGTAAATAATGAAAATGGCCCACACTCAAATTTATCACCTAATAATCCATGATGTGTGTGGTCGTTGGTGAAGGGTGGGTGGAACGATCAAGTTATATGTCATTACTGATTATGACAATCGAAACATGATGTTGAATTATTGTACGGTTTAAAATATATGAACTGTACTGTTATCACTAATTATATCTTTTGAATGATATCAATGTTAAAGTCACGAGTTCGATTATCATTGATCGGAAAAATGCAATTACTATGAGAAAGATCGTTGAATACATAATTATAATTGTTAGTTATAATAATCGAAACTTGACGTTTGAGTTATTTTAAAATTTAAAAGATTTTAATTGTACCGTTAACATCAACTATAATTTTTAGTAAAACGACATATGCTCGATCCGACATATATAAACATAGATATAATAAGAGTTTCAAGAAAAACACTGACTCATAACCTGAATGTCTACTACTTCATATAAACATTATTAAAATAATATGTATCTTTTGTTGTGAAAAAGTAAAAATTTACGGTAAAAAAGTAAAAATCTCAAACTCTCAAAATTATCACACTACACACTTTATAATATTTTTCTCTCAACTCAATTGTGATTTTCTTCACAAATGAGAGATCTATTTATAGAAAATTTTTACAAATAATCCAAAAATAAAATACATCATTACCTACATCATCACACACTAATTTTCAATATTCAACACCTAATTTTACCTAATTTTCAACATTCAACATTCACATTTTCAACACAAATATTTAACACATTTTTAAATAATTTTTCAACACTCCCCCTTGTGATGATGATCATAATGATTGTATACATTACGTGTTTTTATACTGCCTCGTTAAAAACCTTACTAGGAAAAACCCATTGGGATAAAAACCATAGTAAGGGAAAAAGAGTGCAGTCACGTAAACTCCCCCTCATGTTGACACGAACAATTCTTCACAAATTTCGTAGATTGCGCATCCCAATATTATATATGTGCTTTCTGAATATTGTCGTAGGAAGTGCCTTTGTGAAGAGATCTGATGAGTTTTCACTTGATTGAATGTGACGAACATCAATACATTTATTCTTCTCAAGCTCCTTGGTGAATGCGAAGAACTTAGGAGGAATATGTTTAGTTCTGTCGCTTTTTATGTATCCTTCTTTCATTTGAGCAACACATGCAGCATTATCTTCATATAGTATCACAGGCTTCTCGTCGAATGATAATCCGCATGAGATTTGGATATGTTGAGTCATTGATTTTAACCACACACATTCACGGCTTGCTTCATGTAGTGCAATAATCTCGGCATGATTTGATGAAGTTGTTACAAGTGTTTGTTTCTGTGAACGCCAAGAAATTGCAGTGCCTCCACGAGTAAATACATATCCAGTTTGAGAACGTGCTTTGTGTGGATCAGATAAGTATCCAGCATCGGCATAACCAATTATACTTGGATTAGCATCTTTTGAATACAAAAGTCCCAAGTCTGTCGTTCCTCGTAGATAACGGAATATATGTTTAATTCCGTTCCAATGTCTCTTTGTTGGATATGTGCTAAATCTTGCCAATAAATTTACGGCAAAAGATATATCAGGCCTTGTACAATTTGTAAGATACATAAGGGCACCGATAGCACTTAGATATGGTACTTCTGGACCAAGAATATCTTCATCATCTTCACATGGACGGAATGGATCCTTTTCTATGTTTAATGATCTAACAACCATTGGAGTACTTAAAGGATTTGATTTGTCCATATTAAAACGTTTAAGGATCTTTTCTGTATAATTTGTCTGGTGAACAAATATTCCACATTCTTTTTGTTCAATTTGTAAACCCAGACAATACTTGGTTTTTCCAAGATCCTTCATTTCAAATTCTTCTTTCAAGTATGACACAACTTCTTGAATTTCCTTATTTGTTCCAATGATGTTTAAATCATCAACATATACAGCAATAATTACGCATCCGGATGTTGTTTTCTTAATGAAAACACAAGGGCATATTGAATTATTTACATATCCCTTTTTCATCAAGTGATCACTTAGCCTATTATACCACATTCTGCCGGATTGCTTCAACCCATATAATGATCTTAGTAATTTCACAGAATAACATTCTCTGGGTTTTGAACTTTGTGCTTCAGGCATCTTAAATCCTTCAGGGATTTTCATATATATATTACTATCAAGTGATCCATATAAGTAGGCTGTAACAACATCCATAAGACGCATTTCTAAATTTTCAGATACTGCCAAGCTAATCAAATACCGAAACGTAATTGCATCCATCACAGGAGAATACGTTTCTTCATAATCAATTCCAGGCCTTTGAGAAAAACCTTGTGCAACAAGTCGAGCTTTATATCTTACTATTTCATTTTTCTCATTTCGCTTTCGAATAAAAACCCATTTGTATCCAACAGGTTTTACACCTTCAGGTGTAAGGACTATAGGTCCAAAAACATTACGTTTATTTAGCGAATCCAATTCAACCTGGATGGCATCTTTCCATTTTATCCAATCCTGCCGATTTTTACATTCACCAAAAGATTTTGGTTCATGATCTTCATTATCATTTATGATGTCGATTGCCACATTATAAGAAAATATATCATCAATTTCTTCTATATCTTTTCGGTTCCATATTTTTCCAGTATTAATATAATTGATAGAGATTTCATGATTCTCGTCAGTTTGTGGTTCTGACAAAACATTTTCATCATCATGTGTTTCTTCAGGAACATCATTCTCTATTTTGTGATCATTATGTGTTTCTTCAGGAACATCATTCTCTATTTTGTGATCATTGTGTTTCTCTATGAATTTTCTTTTTCGAGGATTTTTATCCTTGGAACCAACTGGCCTTCCACGCTTCAGGCGTTTAATGACATCATGACTATCTTCAATTTGTTTCTTCGGAATTTCAATTCGAGCAGGGGCATTTGCAGCATGTATATATGATTTAGTTACCCCTTTTGTGTCTGCAAATGCATCTGGTATTTGATTTGCTATTCTTTGCAAGTGCACAATTTGCTGTACATCTTTTTCACATTGTTTTGTTCTTGGATCCAGATGTAACAATGATGATACATACCATGTAATTTCTTTTTCGGTATGTTTCTGTTCTCCCCCTAACATTGGGAAGATTTCCTCATTAAAATGACAATCAGCAAAACGTGCTGTGAACACGTCGCCTGTCTGTGGTTCAAGATATCGAATGATCGATGGACTATCATAACCAATATAAATTCCAATCTTTCTTTGAGGTCCCATTTTCTTTCGTTGAGGTGGTGCAATAGGCACATACACCATACATCCAAAAATTCTCAGATGAGAAATGTCTGGTTCTTTACCAAATGCAAGCTGCAATGGGGAGTATTTATGATATGCACTTGGTCTGATGCGAATTAATGAAGCAGCATGTAAAATTGCATGTCCCCATATAGAAATAGGGAGCTTTGTTTTCATAATCATTGGTCTAGCAATCATTTGCAGACGTTTAATCAATGATTCAGCCAATCCATTTTGAGTATGTACATGAGCAACAGGATGCTCAACAATGATTCCCATAGACATACAATAATCATTGAAAGTCTGGGAAGTAAATTCACCAGCATTATCAAGTCTAATTTTCTTGATTGTATAATCGGGAAATTGATTCCTCAATTTTATTATTTGAGCAAGTAATCTTGCAAATGCAACATTTCGAGTTGACAATAAACATACATGTGACCATCTGCTGGAGGCATCAATCAATACCATAAAGTATCTGAATGGTCCACATGGTGGATGGATTGGTCCACAAATATCACCCTGAATACGTTCAAGAAACATTGGTGATTCAGTTTGGATTTTGGCTGGTGATGGTCTTATAATAAGTTTTCCAAGAGAACATGCTTTACATTGAAACTTATTATTCTGAAAGATCTTCTGGTCTTTCAATGGATGACCATGTGTATTTTCTATAATTCTTCGCATCATTGTTGAACCAGGATGTCCTAATCGATCATGCCAATTGGTTAATATTGAAGAATTATCAATTACCATGTTTGATTCAATGGGACGTATATGTGTATAATGCAATCCAGTAGGGAGCATTGGTAGTTTTTCAATCACATATTTCTTTCCTGATTTATATGTGGTAAGACACATATATTTCTCATTCCCTTCATTCATTGTTTGAGTATCATACCCATGGGAATATATATCATTAAAACTCAACAAATTTCTTTTCGATTGTGGTGAATATAAAGCATCATTGATCAAAAATTTTGTACCATTAGGTAACAAAAATTGTGCTTTACCACATCCTTTAATCAAGTCTACAGGACCTGATATTGTATTCACCGTTGTTTTTGTTGGTTTTAGTTCCAAGAAATATCTTTTATCTCGGAGGATAGTGTGCGTTGTACCACTATCGGGTATGCAAACTTCAGCTTTGCTCATAGCATTTTCCATATTTGAACTTCAAAAAATATGCAATGAAAAAAAATTAATGACAATACATATTTAAATATAACACATATCATAATTGTACAATAAAACATTATCATATAAATACATGAAAAATAAATTATTGTACATTTATATTCTACCACTATATTGTTCATTTTCAGAGAAATCATTGAGAAAATCTGCAGCATCAATATTGTTCATTTCTATCCCACCAACATATTGATCATTTCCAGAGAAATCATTCATAAAATCAGCAGCATCAAAATGAGTTGAATCACTCAAACGGTCACTTCGCTCAGTGAAGTTGGTCTCCTTTTCTTTCCCCTTTATCGATTCTTTATAAAGTTTGCAAAGATGCTCAGGGGCTCGACAAATACGAGACCAATGTCCTGGAGTACCGCATCTGAAACAAGAACTTTCAAATCTTTTCGAGTGATTTTCATTAACACTCATGTTTTCTTGATGCCTTTTCTGTGGATGGTTTGGGACGTTATTTTGAGATGAGTTATAGAAATAACTATCTCGATTATTTTCAAAACCACGGCCGCGTCCACGACCACGACCACTTCCTCGTCCACGTCCACGTCCACGACCTCGACCTCGACCTCGACCTCGACCAAAACCTTGTCTTTGAATTTGATTTTGGTTTCCAGGTTTAAATTCATTTTTACTTACAGCATTTACTTCTGGAAATGCTGTTGATCCAGTGGGTCGGGACTGATGATTTCTCATTAATAGCTCGTTGTTCTTTTCCGCCACAAGAAGACAGGCGATGAGTTCAGAATATCTCGCAAATCCACGCACTCTATATTGTTGCTGTAGTGTTATATTTGATGCGTGAAACGTGGAAAATGTTTTTTCAAGCATTTCCGATTCTGTAACCTCATGTCCACAAAATTTTAACTGCGAGATTATTCTATACATCGCTGAATTGTAATCACTGACTTTTTTAAAGTCTTGGAATCTTAACATATTCCATTCATCACGGGCGGTCGGAAGTATAACTTCCCTTATATGTTCAAATCTCTCTTTTAATCCTTTCCACAGAGCCATGGGATCTTTTTCGATGAGATATTCACATTTTAAACCTTCATCAAGGTGTCGTCGTAAAAATATTATAGCTTTTGCTTTTTCTTGTGATGAAGATATACCATTTTCTTTAATGGTCTCGCTTAGACCCAATGACTCAAGATGCATTTCTACATCAAGAGTCCATGGCATATAGTTTTTCCCAGTAATATCAAGAGCGATGAATTCGAGCTTTGCCAAGTTTGCCATGGTGGTACTAAAAATTACGATGCATTTTATTAGTTAATGAATATTGCAATACAAAGTAATGGATAAACAACAAGTACAAGTATTCGTAAAAATAAAGAAAACACACGAGGAGGATATTCTCCGATAAATACAAGACTGGTGAGTATGATAACCAAAATAATTAAAAATAACCTCGTGAAAGCCATCTTCTTTTTTTCTTCGAAAATTTGATGAAGAATAATTTTTAGAGAAGAAGAGAAAGTTGGAGTGATTGAATGTATTTGTGAGATTGTATTTATAGAGCAAAAACTAGCCGTTTTGTTACCGTTTATTACCGTTGGTGTATAAGAAAATAAATGTATGTATTTGTATAATTTTATGGTAATAATATGGTGTATATAATATTAGTCATATTTAAATAATTATGTATATCATATCACATTATTATAATTAGGTGTCATAAGTTATTTTGTTTAAAAAACCTTATAGGCTTTTATACTTGTCGTATCCCTTACCGGGAGTGTGGGATGTCGTCTTAACATCCTCCCAGGATTTATAACAAGTTTTTGAAAAAATTATTTTTATTATTTCTAACAATAACATTATATTATATATTACATATATAAACAATAAATAAATAACAGTAAAATAAATATTATTACTTTTGTTACCTTTTTCTTCTGTTCGGAGCTTGGAAAAATATGGAGGACTTTTAGAGCTTCGTGCTGATAACGTGTTGTGAAAAAGTAAAAATTTACGGTAAAAAAGTAAAAATCTCAAACTCTCAAAATTATCACACTACACACTTTATAATATTTTTCTCTCAACTCAATTGTGATTTTCTTCACAAATGAGAGATCTATTTATAGAAAATTTTTACAAATAATCCAAAAATAAAATACATCATTACCTACATCATCACACACTAATTTTCAATATTCAACACCTAATTTTACCTAATTTTCAACATTCAACATTCACATTTTCAACACAAATATTTAACACATTTTTAAATAATTTTTCAACATCTTTAAATTTTTGTCTTCTAAGATATATGCTATTCATTAACGCGCACTTTTTCTAACGTTGCAACGAATTAGCGGCGGAAAAAAAATAAAATATTATATTCATTATTTTATAAAAATGTACGTAAATTTTAATTTAAATAATAATGATTAAAATTTTCATCAACCTTACCCATTTGTTCAGTTCTCCCATTTTCTTTTCAACCCTTTGTTAACTTATAAAGATTACTTAGCTCAAAATCAATATTTGTTGGACATAACTATAAAAACTATATTCAAAATATTATGATCTAAGTGTTATGTAATTAATATATAGGTAGCATCAAACCTCAAGGCAAAAACTTGTGTGAGACGGTTTCATGAGTCGTATTTTGTGAGACGTATCTCTTATTTGAGTCATCTATGAAAAAAATATTACTTTTTTATGCTAAGAGTATTACTTTTTATTGTGAATATCGGTAAGGTTGACCCGTCTCACAAATAAAAATTTCTAAAACGTCTCACAAGAGACCTACTTCAAACTCAAAATTTTTTTACTCTATAAAAAATTATAATTATTGATAACGATAAAACTCAAATCAAACTATGATTTTGTTTTCTTAATTTTTTTTAAAAAAAATCTGAATGCCGATTGATGCAATTATGATCTTTCCAACTGTGCCATTCATTTTCCCATTAAATGCCAATTTCCACAGTGGGGATATCTGTTACATTAAATACGCTTTATATTACGAAAAAAATAGCAAAAATTTTAAATCTCATAATAATTCATCTCTTGTTTCCTCCCCTCAAATTTAGAATCCAACCACATTCTTAATGATTCTTATCAAATCCTGTGCATAATTATTTAGGCAATTAAACATAATAAATTATTGTTCTCCCCCTGCATGCATGCACGCATTGCATTAATCAAATCAAATTAATTAATTAAAAGGGCCTTTATTTCTTTGCATCTCAGCTCATATATATATATATACATACATATATTTTGACATACATATATATATATATTCATATGAGACAGAGAAAGAAGGCCAACCAGAGAAGGACACATAGAACTGGAGGTGTAATTTGGGGGGAAGCAGCTGCTTTTTTTAATTTTATTATATTTTTTTTGGGTGTTGCAGCCTCCTTAGAATCATCCCCCCAATGGCTTTTCTTGGTGGTGGTCTTGGTGTTTATTGTGCTGCTATTCTATTCTTCTTCTTCACCGTTCTTCTCACTTTCTGTCAAGGTTTCTGCACCAAACCCTCGTCTCTCTTCTCTCTCTCTCCCCCTCTCTCTGTTCTTGATGTGTGCATGTATACATACATATACATATATATGTATACTTTCGTTTTTGCAAGAAAGATTCAAAATATTCTAGATTGTTGAAGATATGGGATTCGATACACAAACTTATTAGGGTAGTGGTTGAAGTTTATGTTTTTAGGAAAATTGTATGCTAGATTTTGTTGGGAGATTTTAGTGTAATTTAATGAAAGGAACACTTTGGTGGATTTGAGTGGTTTTTATCTACTCTTTGCTTTTCTTTTTGGCTTTTGGTATCATATACTTAGCTTTGGGAGTTGGACATGTGAATCAAATTTTTGAAATTTTCTTGGCCAAGATTATATGTTTTTTTGCCACTTTGATCATTATTTTTATTATTGAATATTCCACCTAATTATGAATTAGTAGGATACTATCCAAACTCAATGTGCATTGTTTATGAATCCTTCATATTGAAGAAAAAGACTCAAATTTATTTGATGCATTTTGTCACATTCCCTTGGCTTAACTTTTAATGAATGTTGAAATTGCGATTTTAAGTTGTTGAATTTGTTAAAATGCGATTTTAAGTGATTTGTCTTTTCCCCTATTTAAATGGTGAAGTCGTTATTTCAGGTGTTGAATATGAACATCCGGCGCAATACCTTTACCCGTTCATAGCACCAGCAAGCTCATTCTCATCTCCGTCGCCGCCTTCAACCAATGGGCATGTCCAGGGCGGAGACAGCGCCTTCGACTACATCATCGTTGGAGGCGGCACGGCTGGCTGCCCCCTAGCTGCCACACTGTCACAAAACTACAGCGTTTTGCTGCTGGAAAGAGGAGGAACCCCGTTTGCGAATTCTAATGTTTCGTTCTTGCAGAATTTCCACATTACTCTGGCCGACATTTCGTCGACCTCCGCCTCCCAGATGTTTATTTCGACCGATGGGGTTTTTAATTCTAGGGCTCGGGTTTTGGGCGGAGGCACTTGCATCAATGCTGGATTTTACTCCCGGGCAAGCTCAAGGTACAACCTCCCTGCTTTTACTCTCATTTATTTATCTTTTCTTTTTCCTGCATTTGATGGTGTCGTATGTTTTATGACGATGTTCTATGTGTCGTGTGGTAATTGGAGGTTTTTCTATTTGATTGCATTTATTGTTAAGCAAATGATCCATGTGAACGAATTTATTTTTCAGAGTTTACATCAATACACAAAACTTTAACATGAACGAATTTGATTGTTGTTCCCTTCATTGTTGGTTTTCAACTTGGCAGTCAATCAGTATTTTTAATTTAATCAGGCATGATTTTGAACATTTTATCGAACTAATGTAGCAATCTAGTTAGGAAAATGGTTAATAGTGCAACTAAAATTCATGATTATTGATACCCCTAAAGAGGTACAGTGAGCATAATTGTCCACAATAGTTTGGTAGGGATGGTTGAGTATTCAAGATTTGCACGGTAGACTGAAAAATATGCTGTCGCCAGTAATTTATCACAATTATGCTATATTTTACATCCTGTCTTTTCTGCTAGTGATAATTTATCCAGTCAGGTGTACTCACTCGAGTTTGCCTCATTTGATTTGGCTTGTGATCAGTTAAGACTTACGTAGATACAAATATATTTATATTTTGTAAATACTCAAAAACACTAGAAACTGAAGTTTATATTAACCATTGGAATTGATTTGATATGTTATTTCAGGCACAGAATGGAAACAGCTTTTATACTATGAATTTACAAAATATGTAATCATGTCTTGAACCGATATTCATTATTGATATTTTTTCCATAGAGTTAGATTTATATGGATTACCATTCCAGAATCTTAAATTGTAACCAGTATTGTGCATTACTAAACATGAGCAAATGGAACAGTTCCAGTTAACATTTTGTGGTTCATTTCTAGTGACTGAATTGGCATGGTGTTGATTATTGAATTTTATGATTTTGCAGATACGTTAAGAGAGTAGGCTGGGATGCTGAATTGGTGAACGAGTCATTTCCTTGGATTGAGAAGCAAATTGTTCATCGGCCGCCGTTCAGGTCCTGGCAAAGAGCAATAAGGGATAGCCTGGTAGAAGTTGGGATTTCTCCTTTCAATGGATTCACATACGACCATTTATATGGTACCAAAGTTGGTGGAACCATCTTTGACAGATTTGGTCGCCGCCACACTGCTGCCGAGCTTCTTGCCTCCGCTAATCCTGAAAATCTCCGTGTTTTGGTACATGCTACAGTTCAGAAAATTGAGTTTGATACTACAGGTATAGGTCCCGAAAGAAAAACTTAATTGAGTTCACAACGGCCAAAACATATAGGAATTTATTATCAACTAGGAACTCTGGGAAATGCCCTGGAATGGTAAATACGAGTTGTACGATATGTCCCAGTATGCTATAATAACAAATTTATGATCAACACGTGATGATGTTATGGTAATCGTATAATTTTTTGAAACAGGAAAAAGGCCAAGAGCAGTTGGAGTTACTTTCAAAGATGAAAAGGGGAAAATACACCGAGCGATGATCTCAAAAAGGGCTCATAGCGAAGTCATTGTTTCATCTGGTGCAATTGGGAGCCCTCAACTGCTGATGCTTAGTGGCATTGGCCCTAAGCATGAACTTGACAAATTCAACATTCCTGTAGTGCTAGATAATGAATTTGTGGGAAAGGGCATGTCTGATAACCCTCTCAACACTATTTTTGTTCCGAGTAATAAGCCTGTAAAGATGTCCCTCATCGAAACTGTTGGTATTACAAAGTTGGGAGTGTATATTGAAGCTAGCTGTGGTTTTGGACAGTCTACTGAGAGTATTCACCGGAATCATGGAATTGCTTCAGCTGAGGTGGGTTAAGAAACTTATAAAAAAAATTGAACTTTATGCTTCTTTTTATTTCTTTACATTATACTAATACTTATATATTGAATATTTTCCTTAAATCAAATAAAGTTTGAAACATCTTGTTGTCAATTTCTGTAATGTTACCAGATAGGTCAGCTATCAACAATTCCTCCAAAGCAAAGAACACATGAAGCAATTCAAGCCTTCCAAAAGAGAAAAAGAGACCTGCCATATGAAGTTTTTCAGGGAGGCTTCATCCTCGAAAAGATTGCCAAGCCACTGTCAACTGGCCACATAAGCTTAAAAAACACGAATATTGAGGACAACCCATCAATCACCTTCAATTACTTTAGTCATCCAGATGATCTAGCACGATGTGTAGCAGGAATAAGACTCGTGGAAAAGATTCTTAGATCGAAACGCTTCACCAACTACACACAGTATGACAAGGAGACAATGAAGAAGTTGCTAAATATGAGTGTTGAAGCCAATGTGAATCTTATACCGAAGCATACCAACAACACATCATCATTGGAACAGTTTTGTAAAGACACCGTGATTACAATTTGGCATTATCATGGAGGGTGCCAAGTGGGCAAAGTGGTGAGCCCTGATTATAGAGTTCTTGGAGTCCACAGGCTCCGTGTTATTGATGGTTCAACGTTCCATGATTCCCCAGGGACTAATCCTCAAGCCACGGTTATGATGATGGGCCGGTAAGGTTACAGCTCAAGAATTTCCTATATGCTAAATAATCAAGATAAAAAAGAAACATTCTTTTAAAGTTTTGGATCAATAGAATGCTGATTAAATTTGAAAATGTAAAATATAAACATGCAGGTACATGGGAGTGAACATACTGAGAGAGAGATTAGGCAGAGCAGCTGGAGTTTAAGTAGTAGCACCATTTACAAGTAAAAGAGGTTCAATTTGTTTTTGTTATTATAGGGAAAATTTTATTCTTTTCCATCCTTTAGTTAGCTAGCAATTAAATGTAGAGACGCAGGCCTGCTTGCATTTGAGGATGTAGAAATCATGGATATCTATTATGTTGTATCTTGAAACTTGAAGAATCAGTTCTCTCCCGATACTGCTATGCATGAATCTACTGTTATCTTTTCTCAAATGGAGTTTCCTTGTATGATTTCTACTTTAAATTTCTTTTATTCCTTTTCCTATTTCTTACCATCGTTTAAAATAAATAATTTGGTAAACGGACTTAACCATATTTACTCCTGTAATTGCTTAAGCAAGTTTAGTAAGTGTCTTAATTTGGAAAAGGATTTGAGGGCCAGCCATTAAAAGCTGGTGGTACATCTGTCAAGAGTTCACAGAATTGCAGTGGTTTTAAGACGAAGAAGACTATCAACAACCTAGTAATTAATGAGGGTTCCTACTTTTCTAGATAGATAATGAAAAGACTGTAATTAGATTTCATAATTGTTGTTGTTTCACTTCTTCACTCATTTGAACAAAGCTGCACCAATAGGTCAAGTGAAGCTCTATATATAGCTCGTTTACTTGGATGCATGTGATTGGATATGACAGAGGTTGGATAACAATTGCTAAATACTAAAATGTTTAATTTGGTTGATTAAATTTGGAATAAATTAGTAAACTACAAATTTATCATTTTAATATTAATAAATATAAATTAAAAATATATATGAAAGATTATAAATAATAATAATAATAATAATAATAAAACTTAAATATTATATTTTTTATTCGAATTAAATTAATTATTAAAAATTATAATAAAAATAATAATAATAATATAATATTACGCGCTCGTCCATGTGGAGCGTTCGCGCCTACAAAGCGTGGATTGGAGAACTTTTGCAAAATAAAATTTTTTTGAATTTTTTTTAATTTTTAAATTAATAATAAAAAAACCATATATAAATTGCTTATTTTATTTGATTTTGAAAACATTGAATTTTTTGGATATTTTAAAAAAGTTGAAATTTTTACGTATAATTCATCATTTGTAAGTAAAATATACAACTATACAATATTAAATTTATTTTTCAAACCGTAACCAAACCATATGTAAAAAAACGGAACCAAACCGAAATGTTATTATTTGGTTTCAGATTAAAAATTTGAAAAACCAAAACTGAACAGTAATTTATTAAATCGAACTAAACCGACCTTTAGACATCCCTAAAAGGTGTGGACTGTTGGTCCTACTTGTGGTAATTTGATATAATAAATCCGAAAATAAAGAATAAACTGGACACAGAGATTTACGTGGAAAACCCCTAAAAATTATTAGGGTAAAAACCACGGGCAATATGAAAAGAATTGTCACTATAATATTTTGTGGTATACAATTCACTCACTGTGTTTCCAAAGAGAACACACTCTCTTAATACAGGAGAACATATTATAGAACTAAGCACTCAAATGCTATTAGATGAGAGAAAACTCGAAGAAGTGATGATTTCAGAATGAAGGGGGAGCTCTATTTATAGAGCCCCTTGTCCCTGTGAAAACGCGTATAAAAATTAGTTTTCTCCTCTGAAAATTTCCGTGAAATTTCCATAGCCAACCAACGAACGTTTAAAATTCAGCCAACTTTTAATATTCTTTCTTTGACTTTTCTTCTATCGACAGTTCTCTCACTTGGAGATTTGATTGAGAATCAAATACATCGTCACACATCCTTTCAATCTTGTCATTCCCTTCTGCTTACGTTTCCGCTAGGCCACTTGAGAATCTACACCGCTCAAACTTATCAGTGTTCACTGGCTTGGTCAGAAATCAGCTATGTTATCTTTTGTATGAATCTTCTGCATATCCACACTTCTTTCTTCTACTACTTCTCGAACAAAGTGAAATTGGACTCCAATGTGTTTCGTCCTGGAATGAAAGGCTGGATTCCTTGCGATGTGCAAGGCACTCTGACTGTCACAAAACAAAGGAACATTCTCTTGTTTGTGCCCGATCTCCTCCAATAACCTTTTAATCTATATTGCCTCCTTGCAAGCTTGAGTAGCTGCCATATATTCTGCCTCCGTTGTAGATAACGCCACAACTGTTTGCAGTTTTGAAACCCAGCTTACAGCTCCCCTCGCAAGTGTAAACACATAACCAGTAGTAGATTTCCTCTTATCAGGATCACCTGCATAATCTGAATCGACATAGCCCCTGAGTGTAAAATCCGATCCTCCATAACATATTGCAGCATTCGAGGTACCCTTAATGTATCTAAGGATCATCTTAACAGTGCTCCAGTGCTCTCGTCCAGGATTCGCCATATACCGACTAACTGCTCCCACTGCTTGAGCAATGTCCGGTCTTGTACAGATCATGGCGAACATCAAACTTCCCACTGCTGATGCATATGGTACTCGAGACATCTACATCCTCTCTGCTTCACTGCTAGAACACATTTCGGAGGATAACTTGAAGTTAACAGGAAGAGGGGTCGAAATTGACTTACTATCTTGTATGTTGAAGCGTTGCAAGACTTTCTTCAAATAATTTTTCTGATAAAGCCAAATCTTTCTGTTACTTCTGTCTCGATGAACTTGCATCCCTAGAATCTTCTTTGCTGGTCTCAAGTCCTTCATATCAAAATCCCTAGCCAACTGTGCCTTCAATCCTTGGACCCGATCTTTGTTGGGGTCCGCTACAACATGTCGTCCACATACAACAGCAAAATAATATAATCATCACTAGACCTCTTGAAATATGTACAAGGGTATGCACTCAGTCTGTTGTATCCAAGGCTCATGATATAGGAATCAAATCTCTTGTACCAACACATCGGCGTATGTTTGAGACCGTACAGAGATTTGTTCAACCTACAAACCAAGTTCTCTTTGCCTTTTTCCGCAAAACCTTCTGGCTGGAGCATATAGATTTCTTCTTCAAGATCTGCATGAAAAAACGTCGTTTTTACATCTAGCTGTTCTAGATGTAGGTCAAACACCGCACACAATGGCAGCACCACTCTGATTGTTGTAATCCGAACCCCAGAAGAAAATATCTCATTGAAGTCAATGCCTTCTTTCTGAGCATACCCTTTTACCACCAATCTAGCACGATACCTCTCCACTTGGTTATTGTCATCACGCTTGATCTTATAGACCCATCTGTTTCCAATGGCTTTCCTTCCTCGTGGCAGTGTAATAAGATCCCAAGTTTTATTCTTGTCTAATGCCTCCAATTCTTCCTGCATTGCTATCATCCACAAGGATACATCCGAGCTTTGAGTAGCTTCGTGGAAACTCGATGGCTCACCATCCTCTGATAATAGACAATATGCAATATTTCTTTCAGTGACATAATCTGAAAGCCAATCTGGTGGTCTTCTGTCTCGAGTTGACTGCCTCAAATTGGAAACCTCAGACTCAACATGTTCTTGTTCTTCGTGCTCTGGTACTGCTTCACCAGAAATTTGACCTTCATCCGTCTTATTTTCCACCTGAAATATAGTAGTTTCTGTATTCAGCGTGCATTTGTCTCCTTTTACTCTATCTTACTCGAAGATAACATCTCTGCTGATGCAAGCTTGTGAACAGTAGGATCTCACAAGCGAAACCCTTTTACTCAATCAGCATAACCCAATAAGATACATTTTCTGGATTTTGAATCCAACTTGGATCTTTCTTGCTCATTGTACAGAACGTACACAGGACTTCCAAATGTATGCAAATGAGAATAATCTGTCGGCTTCTCCGTCCACATCTCCATCGGAGTCTTCAGATCAATCGTCACTGAAGGAGAACGATTGATAATATAACAAGTGGTCTTGACTGTTTTCGCCCAAAATGACTTGTCTAGACCCGCAGTCTTCTACATAGCTCTTGTTCTGTCCAACAATGTTCTATTCATCCGCTCTGCCACTCCATCCTGTTGAAGTGTGTAAGCCGTCGTAAACTGTCTTTTGATGCCCTCATGTTGACATTATGCATCAAATTCGTCACTAGTATATTCTCCTCCATTGTTAGTCCTCAGACACTTGATTTTCATTTCAGAATCAAGTTCAACCCGCGCTTTGAAATTTTTGAAGATCTGGAAAACATCTGATTTCTTCTTGATTGGATACACCCAACATCTCTTAGAGAAATCATCAATAAACGAGACAAAGTATCTCGCTCCTCCTAGGGATACAACCGGTTCTTGCCAAAGATCCGAATGAATCAGCTCCAATATGCTTTTGCTCCTGGCAGTAGAAGTGCCAAACTTTAATCTGTGTTGTTTACTGGTAACACAGTGCTCACAAAAAGGTAGTGACACTTTTGTAAGCTCCGGCAGCAGCTTCCGTTCTGAGAGAATTTTCAACCCCCGTTCTGAAATATGCCCGAGCTTTCTATGCCATAACACTGTTAATTCTTCTCCTGAACCATTTGATGCAACAGCTAGTTCTGCCTCATTGTCTGTTTCTCCCAAAAGTACGTACAGATTTACAGCAACTTTTTCCGCTTTCATAACCACAAGCGCACCCTTCACAATTTTCAGGATCCCGTTCTCGATACGGGTTTGCACCGGATGTCATCCAATTGCCCCAAGGACAAAAGATTCTTCGTCAGTCTTTTCACATGCCGTACCTCCTATATGGTACGATTGGTGCCATCAAACATTTTATTTTTTATAGTACCGACCCCAGCGATTTCCAAGGTATGATCATTTCCCATGAATACAAATCCTCCTGAGACTGGTTCATATTGATCAAATCATTCTCTCCGAGGGGTCATGTGCCACGTCGCTCCTGAATCCATAATCCATATGTCACAAAATTTATGTCTGGCTTCTGCAACTGTTGTTGCTTCGATGAATAATATTTCACCACTGCCTGAAGTACTGGCCACATTTCCTTGAGAACTCTTCTCGATACTCGTACACTCTTTCTTGAAGTGCCCTTTACCGCCACATTTAAAGCAGTAAATATTTTTCTTCTTAATTCTCGACTTTTATCTACCTCGTCTTTGACTCCCACTGGAGTCACGGTCCATAAATCTTCATCTTTTCATCGGCAAAGCCTCTGCCTGTTTCGAAGTTACCAACCTATCTTTCTTGTTCTTGCGTCGGTTTTCTTCTCCGAGAACCGCAGTTAAAATATCGTTGAATCTTAGAAAGCCCATAAGAATATTGTTGGTAATGTTGATGATAAATTGATCATATGAATCTGGTAGACTTTAAAGTAAAAGCTCCGCACGTTCATTTTCTCCTATTTTATGCCCCATGGAAATGAGTTGGGTAAATAGAATATTTAGTGTGTTGATATGGTCGGTCATCGATGAGGATTCCGCCATCCGAAGAGTATAAAGCCTTCTCTTTAGGAAAATCATGTTGTGTAGCGACTTGACCTCGTATATCTTTGTTAGAGTATCCCAGATAACTTTTGCTGTTTTTATCTCAGAGATACTTGATAGTACTTCGTCTGCTATAACCAAGTGTAAATTGGCAACATCATTATCATTCATCTCATTCCACTTTCCATCATCCGTAATATCCACCGGTCTATCTCCAATAGCCGCCAATCAATTCTCTTTTCTTAAAACTGCTTGTATCTTTATTTTCCACATCATAAAATTGCTTCTGTTGAACTTTGCTATCTCGTACATGCCCGCCATTATGTCTACAACAATTTAGTAGACTGGACAAATAATTCCGCCTTAAATAAAAAATCTCAAAAAATCTTTTCTGATGTGGAAGATTAGTCTAGGCCGCAACCACAGAGCATACTCAGAATTTTAAGAAATTTTAAACCAAGGCTCTCATACCACTTGTTGGTCCTACTTGCGGTAATTTGGGATAATAAACCCGAAAATAAAGAATAAACTGGACACAGAGATTTACGTGAAAAACCCCTAAAAATTATTAGGGTAAAAACTACGGGCAAGATGAAAAGAATTTTCACTATAATATTTTGTTGTGTACAACTCACTCACTGTGTTTCCAAAGAGAACACACTCTCTTAATACAGGAGAACAAAACACCTCACAAATATTATAGAACTAAGCACTCAAATACTATTAGATGAGAGAAAACTCGAAGAAGAGATGATTTCGGAATGAAGGGGGAGCTCTATTTGTAGAGCCCCTTGTCCGTATGAAAACGCGTTTAGTTTTCTCCTCTGAAAATTTCCGTGAAATTTTCATAGCCAACCAACGAACGTTTAAAATTCAGCCAACTTTTAATATTCTTTCTTTGAATTTTCTTCTATCGATATGGACTCGATGTATTATTTTTCAATTGTGAAAAACCCATGCTCCTAATTTTCTATATAAACCATATGAGACCATAAGGAAATTTATGGAAAATTGTGAAATTATATGGTTTGGTTTCAGTGCTTCACGCTCATGCTTATACTTATGTTCATGTTCAACGATTTATGTTTCATATGTCAAGATTATGTTCACGTTCATGCTAAAAAAGTTATGTTCTATCCATGTGATTATGTTTAATTCATATAATTGTTATATGTTTTGAACTATCTCACTTGCTAAGTGTTTTTCAAAACATTCATCCACTACTTTTCCTCTAATAGATTATAATGAGGACCAACTAGATGAGACGGAACAAGAACTATTATAGAGCTAGTGAAGATTTTAGATTTTATCTCGTTTATGTTATCTGGATTATATTTAATCATGTACGCTTTCGCAAGTTTCTAACTTAATTGTATAAACACTATCATTTTTGTTATGTAATAGACTGATTTTGGATCTATGCTACGAGACTTGTTGTCTTTATGATTATTAAACAACGTCGGTGTCAATACACCTCAGTCTCGGGGCATGACAGAAACTCAACCATCCATTCACGTTGGTCATACATTGAGAAGATAAAATTCTAGAGATAATAAATATTTTGCATTTGGATTTTTAAATTATACTTCGATTATATTTGTCAAAACAAATGGTTTTAAATAAAGCTTACCAAGTTTATAGCTAATAAATATAAACCTGATAGATATTTACAAATTTTAGTGTTGAAGTAAAATACTTTGTTTATTGGTAGAGTTTTACCATAATTTTAAACGATCAAATGGCTCAAGAAAACAAAGGTGATGGAGATACATGGAAACCTCAAGCTTTTCAAGTGTATGTGACGTATTTAAATTCCAAAATGCATCTTAAGTTTACTAAAGAGAATATAAAAAATAGACTCGATGTTTTGAAGAAATATTATAGTGTTGTCACAGACAGTGGCAGAGCCACATGCATGTATATCCGAGCTTTAGCCCGAGTGACCCAATTTTTTTTAAAATTTATATATAAATTTTGAAATAATATGATATTAGCTCGGTTAGATCAATTTAAAATATTAAAAGATTCTAGAGTTTAAAATTCTAGTCCGAGCGGAGCCAGGTCTCTGAGCAGAGCCATATTTCTGGCTACGCCACTTGTCATAGATATTAAAAAACAAAGTGGATGTTCTTGAGATGAAGACCGAAAAATGATCGTTGTGATACCGGATAAATACAGTTCTTGAAACAAATCATGCTTCTTTTGTCATGTTTTTTTTTTAATCTGTATTACTTAATTTACAAAAAACAATTTTAGTAAAGAATTTATAAATATTTATTTTTTGTATGACTAGTCGCATCCGGATGCCTAAAGAATGCAAAATAGAGTAATAGAACGTTTGAAGAAGTCGATGGAGGATGAAGAAACTGAGGTAAACTCTACACATGAACGATCATGATTTTTTGATTCATTAGATTCAATGCCCCATAAAAGAAAGAAAAAAATTGATTTGGTTGAGGTTGTTTGCATGATCGCCTAAATTTTTTTTTTTTTTAAATAAAGAAATGGTTTCAAATCCAAATCGCTCGGTCCAAAGAAGAGATTTATTACCATTCATCATTTCTAGCTTAATAAAATGGGATTTCAAACTATAAACAATGTAGGAAATTTACTACAAGATTGAAGAAATTTTTTTTTCAAGAAATGAATCAGAATTCCGATGAACACTCGTGCTCACTCATGCTGCCTCTGGAAAGGCCTTTCAGTTTCTGCCAGAATTTCTTTTTCCTTCCCATTACCAAAGGAGCAGAATTGAACTGTCTCCTAAAAGACTCAGATTCCTGCCCTTCAAATCCCACCGATGAATTCTTCAAATCTACAGCAGATAATGCTATTTTAGCATCTAAAGAGGAATCATATTTGCCTGAAGCTTCCACGAGTTCGGCAGATGTTCTGCTTCGTTTACTTTCTATGTCCATAAAAGAATCTTCTTGGCTGCAGCTTCTTGACATTTGCTCTCTCGTTTCTTCAAAGTCGTTGCACACGAGCTTCAAAGCTTGAACAACTTCTCCCATAAAGGGACGGTGAGAAACTTCAGGTTGAACACACATTGATGCGATTGCTGCTACTTTTGAAACATTATCTAATGGTACATTTGGTTTTAAAGTTGGGTCGATGATTGCTTCTAGGCCGTTCTTGATGGTAAGGAGTGGACGACACCAAGTGACTAGGTTCTCTTGGCCTGGTGGCTGCGTCAAATCCACAGGTTTTCGCCCGGTTAGTAGCTCAAGCAGAACTACGCCATAGCTATAAACATCACTTTTAACAAGGAGATGGCCTGTCATTGCATATTCTGGAGCTAAGTAGCTGCAGAAGGAATTTGAGTGAGAATTAGATTATAACACGAGGTTTTTTAAATAGTTCAGCAAAACACATGGAATGACAAACTCAATACAGGAAAACAGAGACAATTGTTGCTTCCTAGTCCCTAGATGTTTTATATTTGTACAGACGATGGTGATGGACATTTCATAGCAAAGTGACGCTTACCCAAAGGTTCCCATGACGCGAGTTGAAAAATGTTCATCTCCTCCATCCGCTGCTGCTCTAGCCAACCCAAAATCTGAAACTTTAGGCGTATAATCGTCTTCCAACAAGATGTTGCTCGACTTAAAGTCTCTATGTATCACACGAGGACTTGAATCTTCATGCAAGTATGCCAAACCTCGAGCTGCACCTAAGGCGATTTTCATCCGGGAACACCAGTCAAGAGGAGCAATCTCCTTATCAACTCCTATACCATCAAATAGACACCACCAAGAATATTATGGACTGAAACACACTTTTAGCAACACATTGAGCAAAAATGTACTGACCATGTAAATGAGATTCAACGCTTCCATTGGGAACAAGCTCGTAGACAAGGCATCTACAATGGTCCTCTGGGCATATACCAATCAATTTTACCAAGTTTCTGTGATGTAGCCTGCTAAGCATCTCAACTTCTGCCAAAAATTCACGGCTTCCTTGTTGGTCGTCTCTCTTGAGAACTTTCACTGCCACCTGTCTTCCATCATCAAGAACCCCACCATATACAAGTCCAAAACCACCTTCTCCTAGTTTTCTTGAAGTGTTGTAGTTATCTGTGGCTCTCTCTATGTCATCAATGCTAAAAACCTTAGCAGTTCCTGTATACGCCACAAGGCTAGAACTGAAGGACATTGAAGCCGAGCTAATTCCACTTTTAATTGCCAACAATCTATTGCCACCTGCCATTTTGAATTTAATATACAACTGATGGTTGATAACTGAATAATAAACACGTTTGGATAGAGAAGTACTTGAGTTATAAAAATTGCCTTACTAAGCAGCCTCTCTAAGGTGTTTTTTTTCTATCCCATCCTCTCTGATAGGATAGGATAAATAAATATGAATTTTACGAGACTCTAAATTCATTGTTTTCTTTGTCGTTTTATCAGAATGTGGTACCTGAGGTTTTTTTGTCCAAAGGTATTAACCCTTGTAGATCTCGTCTGCGTAGACAAAAGAAGAATCCCCATTTCCATAAAACCAGCCACATACAGCCTATAAACAATACAAAAGCTGTCACAGATGATAGAATGGTTATCACGACTATGCTTTTGCCTGACTCCTTCTTCCTATGACTTGTTACATCTACCCCAAAGGGTTTTACAGGACCATCGTCATTCGTGCTGCTCGGAAAAGGTTGGCCATTAATTGTGGCCGAAGCGAAGGAGTGCGAAGGAGGAGATGGTGGTAGACCTGAAAAAATCACTCATTAAAGCACCAAGAATCTTCTTATCATGTAATATTTGACAGAATAGAGTTCTGTCGATATGTCCAGCAATAATCCATGCATCAGTGTTAACCTGGATAGCGAACATCGAGCACTTCATAAGTGCCAAAAACAGACTTTTTGATGGAAATATCTTTCTTCCAGAATCTCGTATATATTGAAATGGCCGTTTCAGCTTTGAAATTCTGTTCCAGAGGAACCAGTTTGATTAGAACAGTGGTTTTCTCAAGTTGTTGGTCTACTGCATCTGCTCCCACTATTCGAACTTGACTTTTCTCTAATGGAATGGCAGTAGAAATTTCTACGGCAAGTTCAGAGACCAGAGGGAAAAATGAATACAAGGACATACTAAAGAGAAGTTTGATTTCAATTGGCCAAACACAACCACAAGGTGCTCCGGGAGGTGCATAGGTAAGTGGCTCGGAGCAAGTTACAGACATACACCCTGTAATGATTGATCCAAAGGATCTTTTGTTAAATTAAGTAATGAAATGAGGAGTAATATCATAGAAACTATGCACCTAGTAGACATACATTGATTTTGAGGAGATGGTGAGGTGAGACTGAGTATTGGTGGTAGAGATTTCTCATTTGTTTTCGCAGTCGGAGAAATTGCAGGTGAAGGGCTACTGCTGCTGGGCTCTGGCGGAGACACAGATAATTGTTAATAGTTCATCTACGCGGTACATACAGGTCAGCTTCCAAACATAGAAAACATAACTGGAAAATGAGTGGAAATTTATTATCTCCTTACTATTTAAGTGATGATTTTGTGGATTGGCTGGCAAAGGCAATTGCCTGGATGAAATACTCCCCTGTATTGCAGGTAACGGAGATGGAGAAGGGCTGATGATACTAGGTCCTGCAAACAAGAGAGGGAAAGATTCTGCTTATCAAAAAACTTGAGCAAGTTGAATAATAAAAACAGATGTTTTCAGTAGTCAGAAAACTGACCGGGCGGATGCTGATGATATGGTTTGGGAGCAAAGTGGTGTATTTTTTTACGCAAGTGATGATTTTTGTGCACATTGCTGGTGTAATTTAGTTTGTTACTATTGGGGGCTAGAAACAGAAAAAATGAACTGTCAAAACAAGTGGCAAATATATTTAATTTGCAAGATCTATTTACTATGTTTAATAACATACATCCGGTCGATGGATTGTATGCAGGTGATTGAGTAGGAGGCGTTTTGAGATCAGGCTCCGCAGCAAAAGTTCCACGTTCACTATGCTCTGAGCTGGTGTGAGCTGATGTTGGTGAGAGAGCAAGGTCTAGAATACAACCAACCACCGATTATGGGAAAGTCAATAAGATACATTTTTCAAGTAACCTTGCTTAATTTTCTTGTATTGGAGTTTTCAACACGTTTTTCAAAGATTCTGATAGTAATTCTTGGCATGATCCACAGATAACTAAAGTCATGAGCAAACTAAGCTTAGTATTCACGAGAGAAGAAAAATCACCATTTTGCAACAACTTAAAACGCCATTTGCCTCCGTAATGCGTAGCATTGGGGGCTCTCACTTTGATGGAATGAAGCAGAGAAGCCACAGACGATGACTGCAAACTTAAACCTGCGTGTATAGTTACCGAATCATATCAGAGTTCAAGAAAAAGAAGAAAGACGGTTCACCAAGACATTGAAATGCTATCACACTGTAATACTAGTAGTATAGAAACCGTATACACGCAATAATCTGAACAAGGTGATGAAGATTAGAGCGAACACTCTTTTGGAGCGTAAGCATTTAAGAAAGGAAAACATTCTCCCTAAATCTCTTTTTACAATGTCATCGTGATTTTGGAGTGGTATCATAGAAAAGTTCATACACCTTAAGAATCAAATCAAGAAACCCATGGATCCAATCCTATTCCAGAGGAATACAAATCAATCTACTACACCATTAACTATAACAATAAGAAGAATCCATAACCTGTAGATTCTTGAAATAACATAGCACAGAGGATCAAACAAATCTCCAAAACCAAGAAACTCATTTGCAGCTCCATTTGTCCCAGCAAGAAACACAGAGAACAAACCTCAAGATTGATCTCCTCAAATACCCATCTCAATCAAGAAATAAACATCACCGAAAGCCACCAAAATCTGCAGAATGTACTAAAAACTTACATGGGCCTGGCTTGGAAAAACATCAAAAGCACAGAGTGAGGTACAAAAAAAGTAATGACCAGACAGTGTGGCAAAATAAAAGTTCACAACTACATTAGGTGCAAGGACAAACTTTCAAGCTTACACGTAACAGATTTACCCTTCTAAAACAAACTATTTTTTTTGGCAGAGTTTGAGTGTTTGGGGCGACATAGTATCCCCTTTGATGAACAAAAGATCACTTCCAAAACTGATCCGGCAAAAAGAAAGAAGCATTGCAGTCTTTAACCAGTCACTTTGAGAAAGGAACGATAATCTCGTGGTGGGGATGACACAGAAACTACAAGAACTATATAAATAAATAAGAAATATTCGTTCTTTGAAAAAAGAATTGATGTCCCTTTTGAATGCGTGCGTTGAAACTTTGATGTCTTAAAATTCTTGTAGATTTCTTTTGATTGAAGAAAAAAAAGATAAAGATGAAATCTTTTTTTATCTTTCACATTTAAATCATTCCATAATTGGCTAATTAATGTGATCCGGGTGAATATGTTGAGCTAGGTCGAGCAATCCATCGGATCTTGACGTGAAGATGATGAAGGAAAACTGAGCTGTGTGATGTCCTGAACACAAGAAAATGAACGTGTGAATGAGCGTCGGAAGGATGTCTGGCGTGACCACTCCGATGCTTAAGTTATCAAATTGAAGATAAGAAAATCAGTGTAGAGAAATAATGTTACTGGTGTATATATATGTGTGAATATATGTCAATATATGTGAATGAAATAAATGCAAAGCAAACATGCTTAGGAAGGAAGATGATGATTTTCCTTGTTTTCAGTGTCTACTTACCACTTTTAGCCGCCACCTACTTGCTGTCATAACACCTTGACTTTCTCATTATGTCAAATCAATAAGATACTGTCAGACACGCTAATCGAAATAAGATATCGTCTGCTCTCGCACTCGAGTGCAGTACTATTACCGAGACATCTCGGATAGAGAGTCATCACCAGGGAATTCGCCCGAGAGCTCGGGCCTCTGATTGCTCGGGTAAATGACGTCCCCCGCACTCACCTATCTGGCTTCTTATGAGTTTCTTCTATAATTTTACCATGATCCGGATCGTCCATTTATTGTCTCCGATCATAGATCCATGACCCGAGTCTTTCCGGGATATCACTAATGTTCCACCGTCACTGATCCTTCTTGGTGGCCTAACTAGCTCCATCATGGTATCGTTAGACACACACTAATTGATTGGAAAATGAGTATGGAATAGCTAATGATCAATTTTTTTTTATTTTTTTATTTTAGTTTAAAATGCTAATATAGACAGTTTTACAAATAATTTGATCAAAAAATGAATACAAGTAAGGGCGTTACCATGTATAGAAACCAAACAAGAAAATTAAATATGACAAATGAATTTTGTTAGTTTTTAAATATTATGGTATTTAATTAGAAATTTTTTCCTAGTATAAGTTTAATATATATAAACTATAGTGTGTTTAATTACATAAAAAAAATTCGAATTAAACCATATTTTATAGATTTTACGAAATAAAAAAATGATATTCGAATTAAACCATATTTTATCGATTTTACAAAATAAAAAAATGATACTGAAATTCATGGTTCGGTTTTGTTTGAGTGTACATTTTATTCGATTGTGAATTAGAATAATTATAATTAAACTATTATAACTTAAAATATTTATGCATGCTATATAATTTTACTAACTTATAAAAAAACTCTTAACTTTTAATGTTATGGTTATTTTTATTTGGGCTAAAATTTGAAATAAATATATTCTCAATTTAATTGAGCTAATACAAATCAGCATAATAAAAATTAAAATCAAATAAAATATTCCTATATCCAAGACATCATACTAAATTAACAAAATTTATTGCATGATTTTTATATTAATGTAAATCTAAAACTTGATTTCATTCAATTTTTTCGATTTCGTTGAATTAAAAAATTCTAAATTGTGATTGACAGAAAACCGATCAAAATCATAAGTTTTTTTTCGATTTGGTTTAGTTTCTAAACACATCCAAAGGATCATATTAAGTCAAAAAGTTTATAATTTGATGAAAACACATTTCAAGATTGGAATTCAATCTTACGATATATATTTACACATACATATACAGATGTATATAGTAAAAATATTAGAATAATGCTAAAAATACAACCAATATATCGTTACAGCAATATTTACAACAATTATATCGCTAANCACTCAAAATATTATATGTTATTACATGGTGATTGGGGATTGTCCCTACTTGCCAAAGTTAGGCTGGTTTTTGGAATGTGGCGTCAGACACCACAATTTTCAAATCTAATGATCACAATTCACAAGATGGGCCAAAATATTACATAGTATTTTTTAAAAAAATAATTAATTAATTAATAAATAATGCAAATTCTTAAATAAATGTCTGAACTTGTCGGTGAAATAGCCAAAAATTCAATTAAGAAAAGCCAGATTTTTGGTTAGGTGATATCTCATTATTTTTAGAGTCGTGCATTTGCTTTTAGGTTGGGTAAAAAGTGACTCTGTCATCTCTAACATAAAAGATATTTTTATTTTTTTCCCATCTATTAATTAATTTATTTGCTTAGTGGCTAAAATCACTATATATATATATATCTTTCCCATATATTAATTAATTTATTTGCTTAGTGGCTAAAAACACACACTATTTTATTAATGTTGAGACACTTAGAGTAACTAGCTTTGGTGTCATGGTCTGTTTTAATAATTATATATATTAATAAAATGTTAAAATTTTATAGCAAGTTATATGTAGTTCATCGGATAGAATCATTGTTTTTTTGGATTTAGGTTATAGGTTCAATTTTTACTGAGATCATTTTTTTATTCTTTTATTTTTCAATTTATTTTTTAATTTATATATCAAAATTACAGTGTAGTCCCTCACTATTTCTTATAATTATATTTTGATCCTCACTTAAATATAAATCAAATGAATTATAAAAAATATTATACAAGCACGTAATGCGTGCATCGGTGTACTAGTATATATAAAGTTTTGATATATTGTACAGCTACCGTGCATACTCATGTGAATACCGATGATATGTCAATCATATATTGGATGGACAAATTGTATATATTTTTTCACATCCAATAAGTGAGTGATACTGTTCATTATAATAATGTTTTAGTAACGATTTTTGGTTAATAAAAAATTTATAAAAACATATTTTAATAAATTTACGACTTATTTATAACTAACATATCTTATCTGCTTTCAATTTTAAATTTCTAGTCGTATCTATTTATATTTATCTCTATTTAAATATTTTTAGATAATCATACCACTTTTAATATAAAAAATATAAAAACATTAATTTGAAAATATAAAAAATGATCATGTTTAGATAATTATTACAACTCATGCTTGTATTTTTCTAATGAATATTATTAATTTTCTTTAAAAAAAATAATAAATTCATAGTATGGTTGTCTGTTGGATGCCTTTGAATTCCAGGGACAATTCGGTTAAATTACAATTTAATGTTTAAAATAATTTATTAACAAATTATTGAATATTGGATATACATACAAATTGATTATATAATAATTCATTAAATAATTTTATAATTAAAATATTTCATTTAAACAATATATAGCTACACATTTGCTTTCTCGTTTGAGAAATCGGGTCGGACCAAAGCGTCGGCCTTCATTTTTACAATCCCGGATCTGTCTCTTGACCCGGCCCATTTATAGGTTTANTCACATTTCCAACTTTATTTTTATTGTTTTAAATATAAAAAAAATACTTTATTTATTTTCCATAAAAAAAAAAATTTTCATGACAACTTCATTGTTGATTTGTTGCCATAGTTTTCACATTATTGCATAATTTATTCCTTTGAGACAGAGTATTGAAAGATGCATAATAATTAATAAAATCTTTATGAATAGATATTTAAAGGATTAAATAATAATGTGGAGCACAAGATAAGTATTTACTAAAATTATTATATACCAAATTGTTTGCATAACCAATAATTAATAGTATTAATAATAACAGATAATGATGGAATAAAATACAAAAAATAATTTAATCCTATTGGCTATTTATTCTGAATTTTTTAACTAAAAAAAAGAGAGTTAATTAGGCGTTGACGAGAGTAAGGTTTTCCTGTGGGGATATTGAGATTCAGTCCCTGATATCAAATATAAATTATGATTCAGTCGAGAAAATTTAGTTTGAGCTATATAACCTTATATGTTTTTTTTAAAAAAAAAATTAGTTTTATGGTATTTTTTTAGTCTAAATAAGTACAAATCTAGCATAAATTTATAAGTTTCAGGTATCAATAAAATTTGATTGAGTAGTATATTATTTATTTTATATGTGAGATACAATAATAATAATAATAATAAATATAGGTATAAATCATTGAGATTATAGCACAAATATACAAAATTTAAGTATCAACTGAATCAAATTAGGTATATAGTTATAATTTTTAGGTATGAAATATTAACATTTTTTTGGACAATAAGATACATATTGTTGAAAATAAGGTATAGATTTATGTATTTCAGGTATCAAGTAACTTAAATTGAGTATCAATCCATTTAAATTAAAAATATGTAATATAATATCCATATTCTTAATTTTAGGGAGTTGAAATGAAAAACATGTTAGATCATATATTTATAACTAAGTTTTTCTGACTTAAAAACTGAATCATAACATATGTTTAGATTTAATGACTAAATCTCAATTAACCCCTCATCTGTGGTATTCATAATTTTGTTTTCTCCCTAATTTTTTCATTTCTTAATGGTTTGGATGATATATAACGATTAATTTGTTATTTCTTTTTTAAAAATGTGTGTTTTGATATATAAATATTGGTTATACTATTAAATGCAATAATTGTCCGGACTAGTTAGAGCAATCAAAACGTGTTACTTGATTTTTTGTACGATTTAAAATATTTGAGTTGCACCGTTACTACCAGTTATAGCTATTAGTAAAACGACAAGCACTCGATCCTATAATTGGTATCACAGTCAATGTCACGAGTTTGATTCACATTGATTGCAAGTATTCCAATTATTGATAGAGATATTGTTGAGTGCATTAATTGTTTTCATAAGTTACTTAAATAAAAGATCTGTCTCATAAAATTTACTCGTGATACCATCTCAAAAAAAAATTATGACCGAGAGGAATAGATTTGATTGATTCCAAGCTTGACTTTAAATTAACAATAGTCATCCAATGAAAATTTAATTTCAGATATAATATGGGGAAATCAACTTCAATGAGAATTTCATTGATTATTTAATTAGATGACGTAAGCTTGAATTTATCGATAAGACACCATCCTAATGAAGAGGACTGGATTGCATGTTCTATACAAAAGATCAAGATGACAGCAGAGCCAGTACACCCAGCGGCGAAAACACCCGACAAAGCCCCTCCCGTCGCCTGGAATCCGGAGAACAAACAACAGCGTCGCAACCGTACCAGTCGTAGATGCTGCTGCTCATGCTGCCTCTGGATTACTATCATTATTGTCTTCGTCCTCTTCCTCGCCGCAGTCGCCGTCACCGGCGGCATATTATACGCCCTGTACCGCCCTCACCGCCCGACGTTCTCCGTAACTTCTCTCAAGCTCTCGGAATTCAACCTCACGGACACAACGCTAACCTCCACCTTCAACCTCACTCTCACCGCGCGAAACCCGAACAAAAAGATCACGTTGGTTTACGATGAAATCTCGGTTAAAATACTTTCCGGAGACATCGGAATCGGGGAAGGATACTTTACTGGCTTCGTTCACGGCAGGGAAAACGTGACGACCTTGAAAATCAAGGTGGCATCGAGCTCGAATTCAATCATCGACGGCGCCGACATATTTATGTTGAAATCTATCGTGAAGAACGGGGATTTGCCGGTGAAGATTCAGTTGGACACCAAATTTAACAAGTTTGGGAAAGTGAAGGCGAAGACGCTGAGAATGAGGGTTACTTGCGACGGGATTAATATATCTGTGCCGACTAACAAAACGGCGACGTTTGGGAGGATTTCGAAAGCTAGATGCCACGTTGACCTGAGATTCAAGGTCATTCATATCTGATAAAGACCATTTGGAAGAGATGCATGTAAGAATTAAGTTTTTGACATAATAAACTTTCACGATTTTGATTTCCTATTTTCTTTGAAATTGTGTTGTAAATCGTAATCCTGTACAAAACCAACATGGTTACTACCTATGACAATTTCCTAGTGTGAAAAAAGTGTTCTCCTTCTTAGTAAATCACAGAAACTCTTGAGTTCTGATATCATATTACGACAGTAGTCGAGGTAAGAGATTATTTTTTTCTTTGCAGTAAAAAATTACCTCGTATAAATGTGTGTACGTTTTTACAGCAATCATCCTTGAGATACAAGGACTAAAATCAATACTAAAATATCTAAATATGAGCGAATTTAATATGCTGAGAATTTTCAAGTCAGCGAATGAAAAATAGAAGTATGAGTGCAGGAAAACTCTATCAGTCGGTGAAAAAATGACGAGAAATTGGCCTTCCATCTCCGACCGTCGATTTTTTTTGTGTTCAGTCCCTAAGTACTTTTTTAGTACCACATTTCCACATGAAGTGTACTACATTTCCACATGAAGTGTACCACATTTTGTATGATATAGTACCACAATTTTGTGGGTAGGGAATGAACCCAAAGAAATATTTTGATTGGGGATTTTTCACCAACTTCCCAAAAAATAATCATTTTTTAATGAATGAATGACAAAATAGATTATTTATAATAATTCAAAAATTGCAACTAAGGATCACATCCTTTTGGAGTAGCGAAAGGCAAATGGCATGTTTATTCAACCTTTAGGTTGTGTCTTCGACCAAGAGACATGAATTCATAATCAGAAGTCATTAACCAAATGAAACAATATCAGATAACTTGAAAATGGATCACACCGTTTCGTGAAACATCATCAGCATCTATCTCTCTCCCCGTCAAATTTTCAAACCGCCGCCGCCAATTTGACCGCCCATATCTCTGCCATCGATCGCTGGAAATTTAAAGTAAACATATATTCGGCAAGCCCATGATGAGATCTATGTTTTGGTATCGATATTCAAGGGTTTCTTGAAACTTTCCAACTCACTGCCGCCCCTTCACCACTGAAATCGCCGTCTTCTGCTGCTGGAAACTCAAATTTTATAGAGGAGTTTTGTTCCTTATGTCGTAAGCTTTGTTTTGATACCAAAATTTTGCAAAAAGCTCGCGACTCCGTTTTCTGTGCGATTCCAGTCGTCTTCTTCGGCGATTTCGCCGCCTATTGACGATGAGCCTAATATTTAGGCTCATATTTCCAGCCTTGATTTGGCGAGTTCGAAGGCTGCCCGAGGGTAGAAATTTAAACTTTTGATTTAATTCAATTTTGGTCCAAATATGACCATAATATTGATTAATTATTGGGTTATTATTGTAGGTTTCTGAATTGTGCGAGTTAGAAGTATAATATAGTAAATTTAGAATTTATCGTCGAATTAATAATGCGATAATTTAATAAAATTATGATAGTTTGATAATTATTAGAATTTATCGCAATTATTAGAGTACTGACGTGAAATCGAACACGTCAACAATTTTTGGCTAATAACATTTTGCTCATGTAATTTGCACATTTTTCATTTTTGTTCATATTATCAATCAATTCATAGTCTTAGTACACTATCTTGTATTTTTTTTTCAATTTTAGTCATTTTAATTTCCACGACACCGAAAATGCTGACGCGACGTCGGATATTGTTGACATGTTAGATGCCACATCAGTACTTCGATGAAAAAAGATTAAAATTGAAAAAAAAAGGTCAAGTTAATTAGTTGACTAAAATCATGAATTGACTTAAAAAAAATCAAAAATAAAAATATATAAGTTACATGATATACCTAACAATTTATGTTGCCACATAAGCAATTTTCGGTGAGATATCGTCATTTTTCGAAATAACATCAATAATCTAATGAAAAATGACAAAAATGGATAAAAAACAAAGTTGAGTAAGACCATAAATTGACCCACAACATATAAAAAAAACTTGTAAAAATTAAAGTGCAAGTTATAAAACAAAAAATTTAATTTTTCCTTTTAATTGGATACATGATTTACACATTGCTGTTACAAATACATATGGATGAACAATTCAATTACATGCATGGCTTCATTTGCCAAATAATGAAAACCAAGAGCAAACAATGTTTATATATTCTACGGCAGGAAATATTATACAAAAAATATTATACAAAATAAAGCAGAAGAGTTAAACCCCCACTTGTGCCATATTTAAGGGTGGTATAGGTATACCGTATCGTACCGTATCGAAAATTATATATCGTATACCGTATCGAAAATTACGGTATAAACAAATTCATACTGATACTGTAATCAAAATTTCGGTACGGTATCTGTATATACCGTTTTATACCGAAAAAACCTTATATTTTTAAAATTTTATATAATTTTTCGGTATTTCGGTACTCCGATATATACCGAAATTTTTAAATTGCATACCGTTGTCGTATCGAAAAATTCGATATTGTTACCGTACCGTACTGAAATCTTCGATATACCGAAATTACGGTAAATTCAGTATTTTTCGCTATGGTAATCTCGATATACTGAAAATTCGGTATTTTTTCTCACATTTAGTCATATTCAGACCAGAACTGAATCAAAAGACAATCTGCCAAATGACTTCGCGATAAATTAATTACGAATTATCAATCATTCGGATAGCTAAACTGATAAATGTTATATATATA